>NC_047508.1:9208930-9508930 GCF_902827115.2 Pseudochaenichthys georgianus
CTCTCTCTCGCTCTCTCTCTCACTCTCTCTCTCTCTCTCTCTCTCTCTCTCCCGCACAGATGCTGCATTCGTTTCTTGACTGGCGCTCCGGACGGATGGCGGTAAGTTGTCACAGGCCTCTCGCTGATTAAACCCATATCGAGGCGTATCTTGGCCATTTTTCTTTTTAAAAAGGTGACTTGGTAAGTGGAAATGACTGGCTTTTTATTTAGTTTGAGCATATTTCTATTTTCACCTAATTCCACCCCCCACTATCTGCTGGCGTCATAGCCAAAGGAAGGGGTGGAGAAAGGGGAGAGGCTTGGGCTGGGAGGGGGAGGGGGGCTAGACAGTCTCACGCATAACTTCAAATAGACACCTAGATTAACATCAAAGGCTTATAACACACCAGTGTGAACTCACACCTGCCTGTTATAACACCTCACATCAAAGGGCAAACATCAAAGGCTAATTAGATTAGACAACTCTGAGGGGACAGGGGACAGACAGCATAACTTCAAAGAAACTGCCTTAATAAACACCGAGATTAACATCAGAGGCTTATATCACACCTACCTGTTATAACACCTCACATCAAAGGATTAGACTACAAAGGGGTGTGAGGGGACAGGGGCCAGACAGCATAACTTCAAAGAGACTGCCTTAATCAACACATCAAATAATTAGACAACAAAGGCACTACACAGGGGGGGGGGGCTTTACACACCTACCTTTTATAACATCCATCAAAGGATCTCGAACAAAGGGAGGTGGGACTTAGCTCATTAACATAATTGTACCCACTCACATCAAAGGATCTCGAACAATGGGAGGCGGGACTTAACTCATTTGCATAATTGGGGGCGTGTCACCTGTCACTTTTTCATGCATACTAATGAGACGAAAGGGGCATTGGTATAACTACTATGGTGTTCTTTGGATGCAACTCAGCATTCTTTCTCCTCCAAACACGTCTAGTTGAGTTTTTACCAAAAAGTTCTATTTTGGTTTCATCTGACCATATGACATTCTCCCAATCCTCTTCTGGATCATCTAAATGCTCTCTATCAAACTTCAGACGGGCCTGGACATGTACTGGCTTAAGCAGGGGGACACGTCTGGCACTGCAGGATTTGAGTCCCTGGCGGCGTAGTGTGTTACTGATGGTAGCCTTTGTTACTTTGGTCCCAGCTCTCTGCAGGTCATTGACTAGGTCCCCCCGTGTGGTTCTGGGATTTTTGCTCACCGTTCTTGTGATCATTTTTACCCCACGGGGTGAGATCTTGCGTGGAGCTCCAGATCGAGGGAGATTATCAGTGGTCTTGTATGTTTTCCATTTTCTAATAATTGCTCCCACAGTTGATTTCTTCACACCAAGCTGCTTGCCTATTGCAGATTCAGTCTTCCCAGCCTGGTGCAGGTCTACAATTTTGTTTCTGGTGTCCTTTGACAGCTCTTTGGTCTTGGCCATAGTGGAGTTTGGAGTGTGACTGTTTGAGGTTGTGAACAGGTGTCTTTTATACTGATAACGAATTCAAACAGGTGCCATTGATACAGTTAACGAGTGGAGGACAGAGGAGGCTCTTAAAGAAGAAGTTACAGGTCTGTGAGAGCCAGAAATCTTGTTTGTTTGTAGGTGACCAAATACTTATTTTACCGAGGAATTTACCAATTCATTCATTACAAATCCTACAATGTGATTTCCTGGATTATTTCCCCCCATTCTGTCTCTCATAGTTGAAGTGTACCTAGGATGAAAATTACAGGCCTCTCTCATCGTTTTAAATGGGAGAACATGCACAATTGGTGGCTGACTAAATACTTTTTTGCCTCACTGGACATTTTTGCATGCATTCACAGTAAATATTTATTCAGTATGATAGCTGTCTAACACAAGTTCAATCCATTTCTCATTTATTCTGACAATGTACTTAACCCCAAATAAAAGAACCCAATAAAAAGAGTTGTTATTTAAAAGTGAAGTCTGCCCGATCTGCATATCGCACATGCGCAATGCAGATCGGGCAGAGATGCAGATCGGGAAGTGACTGTCACAACCCGATCTGCACCCCTGCCCGATCTGCACTGCGCATGTGCGAGATGGTCCGCCATATTGAACAACTCCATACGGCAACTCAAATAGGACATTTGACGTCTAGACGGCTGCCCGATTTGCATCGTGCATGCGCGAGTCATAAACGTCTCAAATATCTATACAAAAATCTTTTGTTATTTTATTTGAAATAAAATGAAGGACATTCACAATTAATGCAATTAGATCTAAATTATGAATGCCATACATATTGCATACATTCACAGTCAATATTTCTTTAGTATGATAGCTGTCTAACTGAAGTTAAATCCATTTGTCAATTATTCTGACAATGTACTTAACCCAATAAAAGGACCTAATAAAAGGAGTTGTTAAATAATAGTGAAGTCACGTTGTAATAACAATAACTCATCTCTCTCGTTCAGATTAATATTGTCGGGTTTTTTGAGTGTTCTTTTTCTGCTTTGCCAAACGCTAGTGTGTCAAGTGTCCTATTAGAGTTGCCATATGTAGTTGTCAAATATGGCGGACCATCTTGCACATGCGCAGTGCAGATCGGGTAGTGACAGTGACAACTGTGGCACTGAACTGAAGTCCCTCCCTTTCCGGTGGACCTCATGGGACCTTATTTCGGAGAAATTATGTATTAAAGTGGTGGAAATCCAAACACCGTGACGACCTCCTAACCTATCAGGCTCTCCTCTCCTCTTTCTCTGCTTCGATCTCTCAGGCAAAAAGCACTTTCTTTCAAGATAAGATCCAATCTTCCTATTCCAATCCCAAAAAACTATTTTCCATCTTCTCCTCCCTCCTGGACCCCCCCAAAGCCCCTTTGGTTCTTACCCTCATTACCTCTGCCCGCCCTACCACCTGTCCTCTGGACCCTATCCCTTCAAACCTCCTTCAGACTATCGCTCCTGATATTCTACCGTTACTCACCCATTTCATCAACACTTCTCTAACTTCTGGTCACTTTCCAAATAGTCTCACGGAGGCAAGAGTAAACCCTCTCCTAAAGAAACCCACTCTCAACCCGTCAGATGTTATAAACTACAGGCCTGTGTCTCTCCTCCCGTTCCTGTCTAAAACACTTGAACGCGCTGTCTTTAGACAACTCTCCTGCTATCTCCATCAGAACAACCTTCTGGATCCGCACCAGTCTGGTTTCAAGGCAGGTCACTCCACAGAAACTTCCCTCCTTGCTGTCACTGAGGAACTGCACACGGCTAAAGCAGCATCCCTCTCCTCTGTCATCATCCTGTTGGACCTGTCTGCTGCATTCGACATGGTGAATCATCAGATCCTCCTTCGCACTCTCCAAGAACTTGGAGTTTCAGGCTCTGCACTTTCCCTCCTCACCTCATACCTCAAAGACCGCACCTACAGGGTTACTTGGAGAGGGTCTGAGTCCGACCCTTGTCAATTAACTAAAGGGGTCCCTCAGGGCTCTGTTCTTGGTCCCCTCCTCTTCTCCTTGTACACAAACTCGCTCGGATCTGTCATTAGCCCGCATGGTTTTTCATACCACTGCTACGCTGACGACACCCAATTAATCCTGTCCTTTCCCCGCTCAGAGACCCAGGTCGTCGCACGCATCTCTGCTTGTCTAGCTGACATCTCTCAGTGGATGTCTGATCATCACCTCAAGCTAAACCTTGACAAGACAAGACTGAACTGCTTTTACTTCCGGGAAAAGATTGTCCCACTCTTGACCTAACAATCAACATTGGCACCTCTGTTGTTTCCCCGACTCAGACTGCAAGGAATCTGGGTGTGACCCTAGATAACAACCTGTCCTTCACTGCAAACATCGCTGCTACAACCCGCTGCTGCAGATACACGCTTTACAACATCAGGAGGATACGCCCCCAGCTGACCCAGAAAGTGACGCAGGTTCTGGTCCAGGCTCTCGTCATCTCACGCCTAGACTACTGCAACTCCCTCCTGGCTGGTCTACCTGCATGTGCCATCCGACCTCTGCAGCTCATCCAGAATGCAGCTGCTCGCCTGGTCTTCAACCTTCCTAAATTCTCCCACACCACACCACTCCTCCGCTGCCTTCACTGGCTTCCGATAACTGCTAGAATCCACTTCAAGACAATGGTACTTGCGTACCATGCTGCGAATGGATCTGGCCCTTCCTATATCCAGGACATGGTTCAACCGTACACCCCAGCACGTGCACTCCGCTCTGCATCAACCAAACGGCTCGCTGCACCATCGCTGCGAAGGGGACCCAAGTTCCCATCAGCAAAAACACGTGGGTTTGCTATCCTAGCTCCAAAATGGTGGAATGAGCTCCCCATTGACATCAGGACAGCAGATAGCTTACACACCTTCCGGTGCAGACTGAAAACTCATCTCTTTCGACTCCACTTCGAGCAATAGAACTATTAACAAAGCACTTATATACTAATAAAGGGCTGGCTTATCGAAAGCCAGTTGAGTAGCACTTGAAATGTTTTTGCTCTATGAAACCTGATGTACTTATATGATTCTGTTTTCTTCAAGTTTGTATTTTGTTGGTCGAACGCACTTATTGTAAGTCGCTTTGGATAAAAGCATCAGCTAAATGCAATGTAATGTAATAATGTAATGAAGTCATTGGGGAGAGAAAACGTTGAAAACTGTTGAAATATAAGACTATGAAAAATACGCAACTAGAAAAACTACACATCATAGAGTCGCGTAAGGGATGTCATAACTGATGTCATAATTGTTTTCCTCCACTAAATATAAGAGATAGCTAAGATAAGATAACTTTAACAAGATGCCTTTGTGCTTTGTACCAGGCTGTAATCATACCAGCAATGGGTCTTGCTTGTTCTTTCGCTTCCCGTCTAATGAAAGGACCAGGAGCGGCTCGATCAAGTTAGCTACCTAGCTAGTAGCAAGCACGTTAGTTAGCATTACAGCCTTAGCCTTGTCATTTGTATTAAGCCTTAACATGAAGTAACATTAAGTAACCCAAAATGTTAAACAATAAGAGTAGTAGTCATATTTCGTGAACCATTTGAAGAGAAGGCTACTGTCACACTGGTGTGATCATTCTATAATACACCTTTAAGCCCGGATGCCCCCGGGGGAGACATGCTAACGCTACATTAGCATTGGCGATCTTTTCTACTTCATGCTATCTGTACAAATGGTTAACATTGAACATTAAAAAGATCGAAGGAAGGCAGGCAGGCAGGCAGCTTTGCATGACATTCTTCTGGACGTGTTTCATTGTGGCGATAGTATAGTTGTCCGAGACCAGAGATGTAGTTCATTGAGCGGTTTCACACAAAAAAAGTCTTACTTCACAGTTTTACTTGCAAAATTATCTTTTAAATTGACAAACATCATATGTGTAATTTGTGGCACCATTCAAACGGGATCGAAAGATAACTTTTCTCTCGCCATTGACTTCAATAAATAATTTTTCCGAAATAAGGTCCCATGGAGGTCCACCGGAAAGGGAGGGAATTCGCCTCTCTATGAATGTTTCTCAATTCTCCAATTCCCCTCCTCGACTCCCCTCCTCGACTCCTATCCTCGTGTCTTAGTCCCGCCCACAGGAGATGCGAGTCGAGAAGGAGAACCGAGGAGAGAGGAGGGGAAGCAGCAGGCGGTTAGAGAAATGAGAAATCCTCTCCTCTGAGCGGTCATTTTAAAGAGACGTCCATTAATGATGACAGGAGGCACAGCACTCTGTCTGATGGACAGAACTGTGTTCATGACCACTTATATATTTACTTTTAATTCATTCACAGTGCGGTAAAATGAGACAATAACAGGCTACAGATGCGGACATATACATTACACACACACATATATATATACATATACAATTTCCAGCAACGTGCAGTAGCCTAACTTAGGGGAGGCAGAGCCTCACCTGTCATACTCCAATGTAACGGGAAAAAAACTAAAGAAAAACTAAATAATAATAAAATGTCTCCACTGATCTGTGTTGTAAATGTGATTTCTGTATGATTCCAATAGCTTTTTATAGTCAAAATTGGCAAATTTGCCGTGCTCCGCTACAACTACATGGAAGCGATGAGAAGTGAGGCAGGGACGAGCTCTGCCTCACTTCACCCCACACGAACTGGCGGACACTAATTTAGCATGGCACTTATTTTGTGAGCGCGCTCCAGCCAGTTACTCTGGGGTAAAGTGAGGCACAGATGAGGTCTGCCTCACCTCAGATGCGTCACCCCACAGAAACTGTATATTGTGGTGACCACCTATTTACTACACTGGGACATAATTCATACATGGAACTACAGTTGGGGGTATTGTTCCCACACGGACATGTTATGTGTTTTCTATATATGTTGTGTGCCCTCCTGACTTCACTCTCTTCTTCCCGGACTGCAACCGGACAACATGACCTTAGTTACTTCTCAATAAAATACCCTTTTGCACCTTCCTTGCACCGCCTCTGACTGCCTATCTCTCGGCACTACAATATATATATTTTTATATATATATAAATACAATTTCAGAATCAAACAAGTATGAGAGCACTCACAGCATAATAACGTAACACTATCACAGGCTGGATATATCCCTCCCCCCTCTCTGGTCACTACAATGAGGAAATGAAATTACGGGCCAAATTTTTTATTAAGTATTAAAAGTAAACATAAGACACCAAACCAACTGAGACCTGTCTGTCCGCCGCATCTACGCACACACACACACACACACTCACGCACGCACGCACGCACGCACACACGCACACACACACACACACACACACCACACACACACACACAGTACCACACGCACTTACAGGCTGTACAACATGCACCTACAGCTCCTAAAGCATATAATATCAGGCTACAGCCATTGTGTATTTTATTATGTGAAGCACAAAATGGTGTTAGACAAATATCGACTCTTTGTTTGTAGATATCTACGAAACTAAAGCAAATAAAGAGAGTAATGTGTTGGCCTGTTATACTCAGTGATATATATTATACACACTAGCCGCGTTCACACCGCAGTACTTTTCCCACTTTAGTTCCGATATAGTTCCGAAATGTCGTGTTCACACCAAAAAGAGCCGGAACTAAAATTAGTTCATGAGAACCTTTTTACCCCCTTTTCCGTCCTTGCTAGAGAGCAGGCACTTTCGTGGGAGAAAAAGGTTCCTATGTCTGATTGGCTGGGCAGAATGAAAACCACGCCCCGTAAAACTCCCAAAAGTTTTGTGAAGCCGCCATTTTATTATCCTCGCATTGGCATTATTAGCATTAGCCCAGCGCACAAACGCAGAGAGACTAACTTATGGCAACACAAAAGAAAACATGGGAGCGGTGGAGATGAGGAGGTGTCGGCGTTCTGGCGATTTACTCGGAAGGCTTCAGTAGAAGCTGCTGGGAGTCCCAGCAGCTTCTACTGAAGCCAGTCCCCAACTCCGGGGACTTCGGGTGGCAGTATACGCCGCAAAGTTGTTTGCGGCCTGCCAGTAAACCCAAAGCAGAAGAAGCGATGTCAGCGGCTTCATTTGCCTAATCCTCCCTCAGGGACTTATTCCGGTGTGAACGCGATCTGTACTTAGTTCATGAGAACTAAAGAGTTTTCATGAACTAAGTTCTCATGACCCTTTGTGGGAAAAGTACTGCGGTGTGAATGCGCCAACTGCTCTGCTTTCTGCACGGACTTCACAGCTGTTCTCACTGTAAACATCGCGTCGCGATGACAGCAGTTGATACAAATAATATCCAGAGGATGCATGCAGGGCTGTCATTGGCTGAGATAAGTCCGGCCGTGCGTCACGACTCTTTTAAACATCACTCTTGCCGGAAATGCATCCGCGGAGGAGCCGTGGAGGACCCATCAGTGTATCATCGGTTATAGCTCCTCCAGAGAGCCTCCTCGACGCTCGATCCTCGGTCCTCGATGTGCATTTAGAGAAATTAGATGTCCTTCAACATGGCACGCCGAAAACCATTTCCGGGTTTTCCATTTTCCATTACCGAGGATTCGAGGAGGGGAAATTAGAGAATTGAGAAACCTTCTATGTCCCAATGCTACTCTACAAAGTCACCAAACTCTGTCTATAATTAGTGTAATGGCAATTTTATTCTTCCAATGTCCTATATCCTTTTGCCATTACTTCACAGGAGGGCTGGAGAGTTATCCAGACGCAGACACAAACAGATGACTTTCCGGTCCTTTGGTGCAGTTTATAATGATGTTTATTTAGCGTTTTACATACCAAGGTTTAATTATACAGTTTAATTGTTGTGGTGAGCATCTGCCGGGCTGGTGGAATCGGTATGCTCTCTTCTGTGTCCTCGTCCTCCTGTCACCTATGACCTATTTTATACACCCGGTGCAGCTAAACCCCGCCACCAAGTTTTCAAAATAATATTGCTCTATACATATAACTTAAATAAACTGACACACCAACAACACCCATAAAATGGCTCCTACACACCGGCCCCTAATTGGCTTTAGTATGAAATAAAAAAAAACAATTACCAATAAATAATAAAGGAGCTATGAAAAATAAAAATGGGGTGTTCTATGTGTTGGTATGTAATTCTTAAAGAATGTTCAGTTTGTTCTCTTCTCCCTTATTTTAAGGGTAACCAGTCTTTGTGGTAGTTATGTCTCAGCTTCCTAGAGCAGACATATCTCCGTTATTGGTCTTACTAAGATGTTGCTCTTAGTTTGAAGTCGAACTGTGTGCACAAGACCATGTGCGTCTGGTTTTGTCTCCAGTATTCTGCCCATTAACCAGGAGCCACGTGGAGCAGTGGAATCAGCCACTACAACAATGTCACCTGGAGCAAAGCTTATTTTTTCCTTTAACCACCATTGTCTATTTTGGATTAGAGGCAGGGATTCCTGTGTCCACCTTTTCCAAAAGAGATCTGCCATATATTGCATTTGTCTCCATCTGCGTTTGATGTACAAGTCTTCCTTTACAAAGAGTCCAGGTGGTAGTTTTGGCATCAGAAGAAGATGGTTAGGTGTGAGAGCCTCCAGATCCATCTGATCATCAGAATATTTTGTAATTGGTCGATCATTCAGAATCGCTTCGACTTCACAAGGAAAGGTTTGCAATCCTTCGTCGTCCAGAACTTGTTGTTTTAGAACAGAACACAGCACATTTCGAACCGTGCGGATCAATCGTTCCCAAACACCGCCGTGATGGCTTCCTGCTGGGGGGTTAAAATACCACCTTATCCCTCGCTGAAGCATAGCACTCTGAATTCTGTCTTGATTCAAACCATTGAGTGCTTCTCTCAGCTCTCTATTTGCTCCGACAAAATGTGTGCCATTGTCTGATCTTAAAGAGGAAACTTGACCTCGCCGACAAATAAATCGTCGTAGTGCATGGATGCAGGAGTCTGTGTCAAGTATGTATGCAACTTCAAGATGTACTGCTCTGCTTGCCATGCAAGTGAAGATTACGCCATATATTTTGACAAGACTTCGTCCTCTCTTGATCTCAATAGGACCGAAGTAGTCTACTCCTGTATTTGTGAAGGGAGGCGTATCTGGTAGAATCCTTTCCAAGGGCAAGTCTGCCATTTTCTGTTCTCCAAGTTTTCCACGATGCCGTTTACACACAGTACAGTGTGATATAATCTTTCTTGCCGCAGAGTTAGCTTTGATTATCCAGTACTTTTTACGGAGTCGAGACAGCATCTGATTCCTTCCTCCATGTCCAAGGTCTTCATGAATATCTCGTAACAATAGTGTGGATATGTGAAGATCCTTCGAGAGAATGATCGGATGTTTGGGCTCTTCCGGCATTGCTAGCCGTTTCAAGCGACCACCCAGTCTCAGAAGTCCAATATTGGATCAAGTTTTTACAAGCAACTGCTTCCTTTCACATTATGTTTACCAGCTTCTAGGACAGATAGTTCTTCTTTGAACCGTTGCCTTTGACTGAAAGAAATGACTGCAATTTCTGCTTGAACAAGATCTCCTACAGGCTTGCACTACCTGTTAGCATCTGGCATCTGTTAGCATCTAGCTCTCCTGCTAAGAAACTTTTAGCCATCCCTGCTTATACAAGTAGTAGTTTTAGTTGTCTGCAATCTGCGGAGGCCTACTCACACCTGTCGAGTGCGGCTGTACTGAGGTGTTTTTCATCCGGAGACGGAGCGAAGAGACGGAGCGGCTCCACCTGTTGCTGCATGCGATCTGCGATTTACGGAGGCCTGCTCGTCGCGAAGAGACGGAGCGGCTCCACTTGTTGCTGCCTGCGATCTGCGATCTGCGATCTACGGAGGCCTGCTCCCACCTGTAGAATACGGCTGTACTGGAGAGGTTTTTACCCCGGAGTCGTCACGGTGAGACGGAGTGGATCCACGCTTCGGGCTTGGCCTGCTTCCACCGGGCGTGTGCTGCTGTGCGGAGGAGGATTTTACCACCGCTGGGGCCTGCTTTCCACCTGTCCTGGTTCTGCTGTTGCAGAGGCCTGCTTTCACCCCGGGGATACCACGGAGGGACCGGAGCGCTTCCACGCTGCTGTTTTTGCCTGTCCTTTGCTGCTGTGCTGATTTTGCTCCAGGAACATCGCAGATACTGTGTGCTGGTCTGGGAAAATTGCCCATATCGGGATTCTGCTGTGTATGTTAACTGTTTTGGACTATGAGAAGATCTCTAGTCATTCTGAGAAGTCTACTGGATTCAGGTCTGTTCTGACACCCGCAGTGGGCATGCCCTGCAAAGGTTCGGATGTGTTGCTCAAACGGTTGCCTTGTCACAGACAATATGCTCGACAAAATATGTTTTTCTTTTTTGTTTTCCTGCGATGATGGTTCTTCAGGACTGCTTCTTAAGCTCAAATCACACTCTCGCAGACTTTTCCGGTGTTTCTAAATTATATGACAATGTATGTGTGTCGTTTAAGAGGAAAAGATGCCTGGTTTTGTTGTTGTTATTACTGTCAGGAAATGTACAACCTAACCCTGGTCCGCCCAGTAGTAGTAGTCAGATCGCTACTCCTGCTGATTTTAAAGCTCGGTCTGGGTTGGGTTTCATCCACTTGAATGTGCGCAGTCTGTTAGGTAAACTAGATTTTGTCCGTATCTGGGCGAGCTCGACTGATGCTGACGTCATTGTTTTATCAGAAACATGGCTAAACAAATCAATGTTGGCCTCTGACATTGCCTTAAATGGTTTTAATGTGTATCATACCGACCGGCCTAATAAAGGTGGTTGTGTTGTCATTTATGTTAAGAATAAGTTCAGTGTAACCACATTAGTTTCCAAATCGATCAGTAAGCAATTTGAATTTTTAGCCATAAATATAGAAGTGGCAAAGGGTCAACAGGTCATGGTAGTGAGTTGTTACAGACCCCCCTCAGCTGTCAAAGACTCCTTGTCTTCACTAGCAAATCTTTTATCACAACTAGACTACAAGGAAATAGTGCTACTTGGAGATTTTAACTGGGACTGGTTAACTGAGGAGGATTTTAAAAACCTTTGTATCTCTTTAAATGTTACTCAGATTGTTGACAGTCCTACTCGCCCTAACATTAAGACCCCTAATAAATGCTCCCTAATTGATCTCATTTTAACTAATGTTCCGCATAAATATTCATCTGTGGGAGTATTTGCAAATGATCTGAGTGATCACTGTGTTGTAGCCACAATTAGGGACACTAAGGTCCAAAAGGTTAAACCTCACATTATCATTAAGAGAGACAAAAAACATTTTGTGGAGCAGGGTTTTGTGCATGATCTGTTTGGGTTTGATTGGGGTAAAATCGATCTGTGTGCTGATGTAGAAACCGCATGGTCTTATTTTTATCTTGGTTTTATGGAGATCATTGATAGACATGCACCCCTGCGTAAATTTAGAGTAAAGGGACGAGACAATCCTTGGTTTTCTGCTAATCTGTCCAGTCTCCTTCATGAGAGAAACAAGGCCTGGAAATCAGGCTCAGAGGTAGAATGGCTACATTTTCAACCCAGTCTCATAAAAAAAAGTGTAATAATTACGTTGGTCCACAACGTAGAACGTAGTATTTCTACGATAACGCCTCTGAAATTATAAAATGCCTACGTTTTTTGTCACCATTCATTCCAATGACTGTCGTCTATGTCAAGTGATTTTCACATTTCTCCCTACAGAAAAAAAAAACATGGCCGACATTCGTTTTATTCTCGGTGGAAATGCCTATTTAAAGGTTAGTTTGGCGATTAAAATGCCCTTTGATGTCATTTGATGCGAGAAATATGAGTTGTTATTTCAGATTATGTGTACAGTGGATGTGCATGATCTTTAGTTTGCTAGTTATTACGAAGATTACTTCAAGAAATGGTGTCTATACAACGTTTTCATTGTTACCAAGGTGGTTGCTAGGGACGCTGCTATCGATATTATTTCTGTTATGTTGGGTAAAATGGTGTTATCTTTATTGCTACCCCCTTCCCCGTCAATATATAGTGTTGGTCCACAGTGCAAACGTATTAGTTTAACAAAATCCGCATCTAAAATTGTGGCATAGTGTGGTGCCGAGAGATGGGAGTCGGAGGCGGGGTATCAAAGGTACAAGCTAGACTTTTATTTAGCATCTCAAAACACATGTAAACAGGCTTGTTTGAGACACAATGCGGCTCGCCTCGAAAGTAGACGAGAGTAGCCGATCGCAGCCGGGGGAGGTGTCAAAAAGCTCGTCTTAAGTCGGACAGCTCGGACTCGGAGTCGGCTTGACTGGCTGGGTTTGCAATGGCGGAAATTGCGTTGGCGTTTTTCGTTGCAGATGAAGTGGATGTAATAGAAATGCTCCTCCCTCTTAATGTTTGCAAAACTGATAGGTGGACAGGCTACAAATGATCAGTCCCTTCAGATCCGCACACATGAAGCTTCATGAGCATGCATTGAACAGACCTGCTGCTGTGTTAACTCTTTAGCTGCCACTTTAAGCTTTATGATGTGTACAACATGGATGCAATTTGATTTAATCTTGCCATTTTAAATGATGTATTCAATAAATAAGGTTAAACCAAATCATTACATTACAATATATTTTATTTTAATGATTTGGTTTAACTTAAAGAGAAACTTTATTGTTATTGCACATATTACAGGTACTGAGACAACGAAATGCAGTTTAGCTTCTAACCAGGTGCAACAAGCAGCGAAGTGGAAAGTAATGCACACAATCTACAGAATAACATATAGAATGAATTGAATGATGAATAAACAGTGGGGTATGAATACACTAGATATCAGCCTGTGAGCAGTATGAACAGTGTGTATGAATACACTAGATATCAGCCTGTGAGCAGTATGAACAGTGTGTATGAATACACTAGATATCAGCCTGTGAGCAGTATGAACAGTGTGTATGAATACACTAGATATCAGCCTGAGAGCAGTATGAACAGTGTGTATTAATACACTAGATATCAGCCTGTGAGCAGTATGAACAGTGTGTATGAATATGCTAAGATATATAAAGTATGAAAACGGTAAGCAGTGCAAGTATAGTATAAAATATATAGATATTAATTTCATGATGATAAACATTGTGGAACAATGATGAAAAATGGGAATGGATGTGACGACGTAAAACTGACACAAAACAACAACAAACTTTTGCCAGCCAATTGGAGAGTTTCATCAGCAGCACGTGGTAAAAACCACCAATGAGCGCTCAGCTCAAGATACCAGCGAGCCGTTTCCCATCAAGCATTTCGCTTCCGCAGCTCGTGGAGAGCAAGTGCGCCAACTCGCCTCGCCTCGCTCTCAAGGCTGCGGGCGTCTTTGTCCCGCGAGATTTCAAAGTCTCATGTGGGCGAGTCTCCAGAGCAAGTCGGACAAAATGACTAACCATCATGCAACGCACCAGCAAGACGTTGATCGCAATTGCGCAGGTCTGCGCAGGTCTTGCTTGTCTCAAACAACATAGACATATATGTCTATGTCAAACAAGCCTAGTAACTTCATGCCCCGGAAGCGAAGACCGGCGGAGACAGGAAGTCCGGCTCACTAAAATGTCCGTGCAGAACAATACCCTAACCCATAGATCCGTGGGTGAATAATGTCGATCACCACAATAGATACGTTATTTTCCCCTGTGCAATTCTCCATTTACTCAACAATAACACATTATCCTTGTGTTTATTTATTTGTTTGATTAATAAACACAAGTTAGTGTCCGTCAGGACCGAGGGTCGGAGCAGCTCATTTGCTTTACAGAATATTACACCCGGAAGTGAGTATTCTCTCCGCTTCGCTTGACAAACCCCGTGATAGTCCTCAAGCTCTGTGATTGGAGAGTGTGCAGAGCCTCGAACAGCACTTGAAATGGGATGGAACCACGGCAGACTGTCCAAAACTGAATTTGAACGGGTCCACCGCGTCCCCCCCCGTCCCCAGAACTACACATGCTGGCTATTGTGTGTTTCGCAACATGTTCTCTATCTACGGCACGTCTCTACTGGGAGTTGTAGTTTTAAAAGACGTTTTCATATTTCCCATAATAAGAAGTTGCCAGTATTAAACTGTGTACATCCCTGGAGGTTTAGGGGACAGGAAACACTCAAATTTAAAACATATAATTAATAAATGGGTGAAAATAGCTTGTGCCCATAATGGGCAGCATTAATATATACCCACACGACAGCTAAGGTCAGAAGAGCTTTATTTAACAGCTGTTCTTATGTCTGTGACCCCTCCTGTTGTTCATTGATGAGCCTGAAACATGCACTTGTCAAGGTTCAGAGGCACACGATATACTTTATTGATCCCAAGTTGGAAACATTTGCGTTACATCAGCATGTGTAGGCTATAGTTGTAAATAATATGCAGTGGTGTTTATTTGTAAATCATTTAGTATAATCACACAAATTCTGTGTTTTATATTTAATAATTCTGTGTTCTTTATTTATTGATTGTTCAATACCTGACAAGGTCGGAGATCAAAAACTTTGGTCACAGGTTCCTCAACAGTGCATCACAAGACATCTTTCAATATGTGTACCTCCACCATTACATTGTCATATTCTGCACATTTCTTATACTATCTACATACATCTTATAAGAGTATAATACATATGTATAATATCAGTTAAAATAAGTGCTTCAACATAGTTAACATTGCTGGAGGTATGCACAAATATTGATAGATGTCTTGTAATGCACTATTGAGGAACCTGCGACCCAAGTTTTTCATTCAATGCATAACTACACCATAGGCCTATATGATATGTCAATAAACCTTAGAAAATCTTGAAATCTTGAAAGGGATGTGAAAAATAGTCATTATATACAGTCTTTACTTAACTATTAGTAGAGAATAATAATATATATAATAATGAATAATTCAATAACATGCTTTAACCACCAATGAAATTCAATAACATGCTTTAACCACCAGGTGTCCCTTTATATCAGCTGTGCACCTTTATGGTGTAAATACAGCCTATCTACCAATTGGATCAAATATAAAAGTCCACCGAATTAGTGTTGATACTGCAAGGAGACGCATTGTGTGAAAAGAAATGTAAGATGTTGTTTAATTGTTGATATATTTATGATCCACGTCACGTTTCCAGTGTTGGCGGCAGTTCCTCATGTTTGTCTTCTCATCAGGGCTCTATAAATACAGAACTACGGCAGATATGTAACATTTAATGCAGCCGAACCGTGTATTACAATGTCGTTATGTGATGACTTTCAAAGAGAAAAGCAAGTACACTCGGAATAAAGTGTTTTCGGTCTGTTTCCAGTATTTGTTAATGACGATGTGCTGTGAGATGTGAGACTGGAATTGTACAGGGGAAAATAACGTTTCTGCACCATTTTAGATGCGGATTTTGTTAAACTAATACGTTTGCACTGTGGACCAACACTATATATTGACGGGGAAGGGGGGTAGCAATAAAGATAACACCATTTTACCCAACATAACAGAAATAATATCGATAGCAGCATCCCTAGCAACCACCTTGGTAACAATGAAAACGTTGTAGACACAATTTCCTGAAGTAATCTTCGTAATAATTAGCAAACTAAAGATCATGTACATCCACTGCACACATAATCTGAAATAACAACTCATATTTCTCGCATAAAATGACATCAAAGGGCATTTTAATGGCCAAACTAACCTTAAAATAGGCATTTTACACTGAGAATAAAACGAAGTTCGGCCATGTTTTTTTTTTCTGCAGGGAGAAATGTGAAGATCACGTGACATAGACGCCAGCCATTGGAATGAATGGTGAAAAAAAACGTAGGGATCTTACAATTTCAGAGGCGTTATCGTAGAAATACTACGTCCTACGTGGTGGACCAACGTAGTTATTACACGTTTTTTTGTGAGACTGGGTTGGCATTTTAGACAGCTAAGGAATAGCTTCACTTAACATATCAAAAGTGCTAAATCAAAGTACTATCTGTCAGTAACCACAACGAATCTGAATAATCCTGGAAAATGTTGGAAAGCCATTAAATCGTTATCCACCGGCGATATCCGTAATGATCTACCTCCGTGCATTACCACAGCATCTTGTTACGACTGGAGCACACAAAAACTGATAGGACCCAAATGCACGACTCTAGACAAAAGATGATTCAAAAAAAGGTTTTACTGTGATGACGAAACAAGGTAATCCATTCACAAGGTTCAAAACGATCTGGCACTTGGCACAGGGAACACACAGAATATATACAAAAGCAAGGGACTCCACAGGTGCAAACAATAAGGGCGGGGCAGGTAATCAGGTCCGTGGACAAACAGGCAAGGTAGGAATCGAACTACCTGAAATGAGAAGGGAAATGACAAAGTAAAACAGGAAATGGCAGACACGGACTTGACAATATAGACTCACAGAGAAATAATACTAACAGATCTGACGAGACACAACACATCTGGCTCTATATCGGACAGGGCTACTATGCTAAATTGCTTTAATGAGCATTTTGTGTCCTGTGGTTCTCTATTTGATTCTGTCACTAACTCTGCTTCTGTGAACACTACAGTCCGTGACTCTGAAAAACGTGTGTTGTAAAACCCTTTTAGTTGTACCCCTTTTACTGTTGATGTTGTTCGTGAAGCTTTAACCAAGTTATATCCTAAGAAACTGGCTGGCCTGGACAACGTAGAACCTTTCTTTTTAAAGATAGCTGCATATTTGATTGCTCCACCTCTCACTACTCTTTTTAACTTCTCCCTCAGCACTAACACAATTCCAAAATTGTGGAAGTCAGCGTATATCCTGCCTTTGCTAAAAGGAGGGGAGGCCACCTTATTAAATAACTATAGGCCAATCTCTAAGTTGTCAGTTCTGGCTAAGGTTCTTGAACGCCTAGTGAGTGAACAGGTAAAGGTGTTTTTATGTACAAATGACATCCTGTCTAAACATCAGTCAGGATTCAGAAAGCAACATAGCACCATCACTGCCACGATGAAAGTGGTGAATGATGTGGCGAGTATTTTAGATAATAAGCAGAGTTGTGCAGCTCTATTTATTGACCTTTCAAAAGCGTTTGACACCGTCGATCATCACATTTTAAAGCAGAGGCTAGCCAGTATAGGCATATCCAGCCTTGCAGTGGGGTGGTTTGTAAACTACCTCTCTGAAAGGTCCCAATGTGTTCACTTTGATGGGCTGTCTTCTGAGTGGTTGAACATTGCAAATGGTGTTCCCCAAGGTTCTGTTTTAGGTCCACTTTTATTCTCCATCTACATCAACAGTTTAGGTGAAAATGTGGATGAAGCTACTTTACATTTTTATGCGTATGATACCGTGATGTATTGTGCAGGTCCCTCCATTAAGGAGGCTGGTGTTAAATTACAGGCTGTTTTTAACATTATTCAGACTCAGCTCTCTGAACTAAAGCTTCTTTTAAATGTTGAGAAAACCAAGGTAATGCTCTTTTCTAAAGCTAAAAAGACACCAGAGCCTGTTTTAGATATTGTAACTACGCAAGGAATACAACTTGAAGTGGTTACCTGTTACAAATACCTTGGTATCTGGCTTGATGATTGTCTCTCTTTTAAACTTCATGTCAATAACCTGCTTAAAAAGCTGAGGGTTAGACTAGGTTTCTTCTACAGGAACAAGTCCTGTTTCTCGCTTGAGGCCAGGAAAAGGCTAGTCACTGTGACCTTTTTACCTGTGCTGGACTATGGTGATTTGATGTATATGAATGCACCTGCCAATTGCCTGGTCAAGTTAGATGCTGCGTATCACAGTGCACTAAGATTTGTGACACACTGTAAATCATTAACCCATCACTGTACCCTGTATGCAAGGGCTGGTTTGCTTTCACTAACTGTACAGAGGCTCAGTCACTGGTACATTTTTATATACAAAGCCATGTTAGGGAAACTTCCATGTTATATCTGCTCCCTGATCTCACGGAAAATTGTAAGTGGCTACTGCCTGAGATCGAATGCTGTGGTTTTATTAAATGTGCCAACTGCTAGGACTGTCTTAGGGAAGACAGCTTTTAGATGCGCAGCTCCTGTCTTGGAATAGTCTGCAAATGAAATGGAAACTGAGCAATCTGGTGCCACTAAATGTTTTTAAAGCTCGGTTGGATGCTAGTCAATCGGAAGCTATTGGTACCTGTTTATGTGGATAATTATGTAAATGATGCTGTATGATGTCCTTTTGTTGTTCTATTTATGTTTTTATGTTTAATGTGGAACTACTTGAACAGGTCTCCCTTGAAAAAGAGATCAATGATCTCAATGGGATTTATCTATATAAATAAAGATTTGAAATTAAATGAAATCTTCGTTACGTAAACATTGTCCGCGGAGTGTTCCTTTAAAGGCCTGTATCTTCCATTCAACCTTCTCTTTTAAATTTCTAGGATCCTTTGCAGAGCCATTCACAGCAGTCTGAATCTCCTTTCTCCTTTGAATCAGCTGCAAGAGTGTCGTCTTTACTTTAAAAAGCCAGGCTACAGCAGTCTTCAGTTTTCTCCATGATGAGAAGTGGTTTATCAGTGAGTTTGTGGGGCTCAATGAATATTTGATAATGACGTTCATTGTGATGTCCTGTTTGATTTCTGGATCATTACCAGAGATATCTGAATCCACATGAGAGTTTGGCAATTCTCTGTCTGACTTGCAAAGAAACTCTGGTCCCTTGATCCATCTCCTACAGTTTAAGAATTGGTCTGCCGTTAGTCCTCTAGAGCAGTGGTTCCCAAACGTGTTGTGCCCAAGGCACACCAAAGGACAAGTCAAAATCTCAAGGCACACCTATTGTGCAAAATAGCCCTGATAACACGTGTTATCACTCATATGTAAAATATCTGTAAATGTGCATAATTATTTACAAATGCCAAATAAAATGTAACAAAGACAACTATATTACTCATGAAATATTTAGTAACGAAATATTTCAGAAATGAATTTAAAACGTTATCAAATTAGGCTTCATCAAAGCAGCAACACACTCATTTAAACCAGACAGGTCACAACATTAAAAATGAGACAAAGGAAATTCAGCACAGATAACTGTCAATGCAAGGAAGCTGCATTGTCCATGGTCCTGAACTACAAATTATAAATGTAACATTTCAGCAGAGTCGTCACTAAAAAAAAGTAATATATTACATATTACATATTACTTAAGTATTACACTACTTCGTTACTCTCTACATAAAGTAACTCGTTACTTTACTCGCAGGGCCGGCCCGCCCCTCCCTGCAGGCAGATCACGCAGACTGCTAAAGTTTCAAATGTTCTCTTTAGTTCAGTTTCCATCCTGAATGTTTTCCTATCTGACCATGGCTGTTCTCTGTCTCCTGCTATCTGTATATTTTGCGCAGTCTATCTCTGCTCACTCTGTTGCGTCGGCGTGTTCTCCTGCGTGTTGGCCATGTGTTGCACTGGAACCAGACACCGCAAAGACTTCAGCCGAGCACGTACGAACTGCGCATGCGTGAGTGGCAATAACTCTCCTTACCAGCAGGCGGCGGTAGTGTGTATTCGTCATTCAAAACAGGCAACAACCGGAAGACAGAGAAGAAGAACAGACTGTGATATAAACAAACACATAGCGTGTGCGGTAGCTCCACCTTAGCATGTGTTCTTTGCAGGTGCTTGTTGAGGTTTGACGTGGTGTTTACAGCAGTGGATAACAGCTTCTGGCCTGGACACAGTTTGCACCGCACCGTCACATTCCTATTCTTCGGATGAACTCAAAATAATGGGCATACGTCCTCCACCCCTCGAGAGTTATCGCTGACTCAGCCATGTTTATGCAGCACTGCAGGTGGAGATGTAGTCGCGCAGATTACGTACATATAAACCTACAAAGTACTGATATAGTAAATAAAAAAATAATTATTTTTATGTAGTTGTATATTGCAATAATAACGTATGGTTGTCACAAAATCCCACGGCACACCCGGACTTGCCTCACGGCACACCAGTGTGCCGCGGCACACCGTTTGGGAACCACTGCTCTAGAGGCTTCATCTGCAGGATTTTCTTTTGTTCCAACATATCTCCATTGTGATACATCCGTGGCATTCCTTACAAGAGAGATCCTGTTTGCTACAAATGTTTGAAAGCATTTGTTTTCATTGTTTATGTATTTTAGCACGGTAGTGCTATCAGTCCAGAAGACGGATTGGTCCAGTTGCAGCTGTAATTCCTTCTTCAGCATTGCGTCAATTTTGACAGCCAGGACCGCTGCTGTAAACTCCATTCTGGGAATTGTAACTTATTTCAATGGTGCCACTTGAGATTTTCCTGTTATGAATGAAACATGCACCTCTTTGTTATCATTCTCCAGTCTTAGATATGAAACGGTGCCGTAGCCGCTTTCACTGACATCAGAAAAGTGGTGCAGATGTGCATGTCTGATTTGACTAAAGCTTGTTGGCTTCATGCACCGGTCCACTTGAAACTCTGCCATCTTATTGATGTCTGCTAGCCATCCTGACCACTGCCGAACCAAAGATTGTGGTATGTTTTCATCCCATCCAAGTGTCTTCCTACAAAGCTCCTGCATGATCAGTTTGGCTGGCAGGGTGAATGGTGCCAGAAATCCCATAGGATCGTATATAGAGCCGACAACAGACAAGATGCCACGTCTTGTCTATGGTCGTTCTTGTGCAGCAATTTTGAATTTGAACACATCTGTTTCAACACACCAGTGCAATCCCAGTGCTCTTTCCATTGATAGCTTGTCCTTACCCAAGTCCAACTCCTTGGTCTCTTTGGTTCTGCTTTGTTGTGGAATGGATGCTAATACAGCACGGCTGTTTCTGATCCACTTTGATAGCATGAATCCTCCATTTCGACAGAGAGCAATCAGATCTCCTACCATTTTCACTGCTTCCTGCGTAGAGGGCATGGATTTTAGGCAATCGTCCACGTAGAAGTTATTTTTAACTGTGTCTACCACATCTACTGGAAAGTTATCTTTGTTGTCCTCAGCAGTCTTTCTCAATGCAAATTTGCACAACTGGGTGATGATACTGCTCCAAAAAGATGTACCTTCATCCGGTATCCAACAAGATCCTGTTGCACATCACTGTTGGGCCACCACAGGAATCGTAGGTAGTCAATATGCCCTTTTGACACCTTAACCTGATGAAACATTGCTTTGATGTCAGCCATTAAGGCCATTGGTTCTTGTCTAAATCTGATAAGGACTCCAATGAGTGAGTTTGTTAGATGTGGATCCTGAAGCAGTTGGCAGTTAAGTGATGTTCCTTTGAAGACAGCACCACAGTCAAAGACCACCCTTAATGGTCCCTTCTTTGAGTGATATACCGCATGGTGAGGGATATACCAGAGCTTACTATCACTCCGATTCCACTTAAAGGTCAAATGCAAAGCTTCCAAATATGCTACATTTTTATAGAAATGTTGTTTTTAAGACTGCCTGTATTTTTTATTTAATTTAAATCGAGATAATACACCCGAAAAAAAGCTTTTTATTGATACAAAACTCGACCCAAAGCCGTCTGAATTTCTGACATGTCATTCCCAGCAGCCTCCGCTCGCGTGACGTCATTGTGGCCAAACAGTCTCTGGGCCAAATATCCCGACTCGGCAGTCTTGTGCGCTGTTCACATGTCAGCGGTGTTTTTCGCTCATGACTGGTGCCGAAAACTCTGAATTATATCCGCGAAATCACGCAAAACATGGGTTATTGTTGTGCTTTCGGATGTACGAACGGTGCGGGATCTGGGAGAATTTTTCATTCATTTCCCCAAGACAAAATCATCCGCCGAAACTGGATTATTTTAGTGAATCGTGTTGGCTGGCAGCCGACAAAATGGAGCAAGTTGTGCTCTGACCACTTCGCGTCTGATGCATACGATGTTGATCCTGCCATCGTCAAGTCTGTTGGTGGAGAAGCATTTAAAGTACATCGGAGGCTGAAACCCGGAGCCGTCCCCTCCATTTTTGAGCACAAAAAACAACCGAAAGAACGAAAGAGCCGGGCAATGCAGAAACGCCAAAGAATTCTAACTAACTTTGATTTGATTTCAAAGCGCACAGAGCACAGAGCGGACAGCAGATAACGGAATTGCAGTTTTATTGCTTATAGATTATCAGAACATTTCAAAGGGGACACAGCCCCATTGGATATTAACCTATGGATTAACTACATCATCGTTTTTATCGTTTTAATGCCATTTTAGACCAGACAAAGAGGAAGGTAAGCCTAGCTCATGTTAGTACCTAGCGCCACATGTTTTGATGTACGTTTTTGTTGATAACCTCGCGAGTTTGTATCGTTCAGTGTTGAGGTGGGCACCGTTAGATTCTGTGTCTTTACGATCATAAACAATGTGTTGGATGTGGAGCTAGGATAAGTAATAAGGGAGCTAGGTGTGATTTTCGTTGCAGTAATAGGTTAGCAATTTTCGCTCGGGGCTAATTCAGAGGCTCACTGTTAGCATTGTGTTTTTTTTTTTAAATATATATGAAACAGATCAGTTAAATGAGTTTTTTCCCATTATATGGATATAAAATATTCATAGTTTATTAAATATTAAGGTTCCTTAGACGTCGTTTCCTGCAAATGACGCGATTTCGGGTCCGTGGGGCTAAGAGAATAACAGAGTATGTTTTATTTATTTTTCACAACAGTTGTATTTGGATGGAATGAATACCTATAGTGATAATTCAAAGTAATAAAATGATTTTTACAGTGAAAAAGTTCAAATGGAACTGATGGTTCCCAAATTACCCAGAGGTCGCCTGGACTTTATTTTTCTAAACCTCTCTAAAAAGGTCAAATTTCACTTGTTTTGCATCAATCTTGATACAGGGTACTTATTATATGTTATAGTTTGGATTCCTAAAGCTTTTAGTCTATAGTCTACTCAGAATCAGACATGATAACGAAACTAAGTTGTACTATCGGCGGAAGCAGCTGTGAGCGATAAGCCAGGTGGAAATATGTTTGGCCACTCTGACGTCACGCGACGCCATCTTGCGGAGACGAGCGGCTGAGAAATAAATCGTCTGACTTGGTATTGGGGGTTGAACAAAATAAATATTGCGCATTGCCAGACGCATATTATCTCCGATTTTAATACTGCAATATCTTAGATAGTGTTGTAGCTATATGATTTCGATTTTACTGACAATTATAAAAAAATCTTTGCATTTGATATTTAATGTAATGGCAATTTTATTCTTCCAATGTCCTATATCCTTTTGCCATTACTTCACAGGAGGGCTGGAGAGTGATCCAGACGCAGACACAAACAGATGACTTTCCGGTCCTTTGGTGCAGTTTATAATGATGTTTATTTAGCGTTTTAAATACCACGGTTTAATTATTTTTCATTTCATTTCAAACCTTTATTTATCCAGATTAGTCCCATTGAGATCATAGATCTCTTTTTCAAGGGAGACCTGCAGCATATAGGTTCCACATGAAACATAAAACAATAAAGGACATTATACATTATATTTACAGGATACATAGTTATAGACATTTACAAGTGCCCATTGTATACGTAAATTATACAGTTTAATTGTTGTGATCAATCAATCAATCAATGTTTATTTATATAGCCCAATATCACAAATGTTACATTTGTCTCAGTGGACTTCACAGTTTGTACAGAATATCAGTATGACAATATGACACCCTCTGTCCTTAGACCCTCACATCGTACAAGGCAAAACTTCCGAAGAAAACCCACAGTTTAAAGGGAAAAATGGGAGAAACCTCAGGGAGAGCAACAGAGGAGGGATCCCTCTCCCAGGACGGACAGACGTGCAATAGATGACGTGTGTAAATTGAAAAGATAATACATTTGCAAATTGTAACATAGGTAGTCCAAATGTTTGGAAATGTATGTGTGTATATAATAGGAAGATGAATCCACGAGGATATCCATCCAGGACCTATGATCCAGGACCACAGCCACGACTCAAGATCCAGGGCTCGCGATCCAGGACACAGGACCATCCATGACTCCGGATCCCGGCGTATATAGACACCAAAAAGAAAGACATTTGGGGAAGCTGGGTTAATCGGAACATGAGAGTACACAGGTATAGACAGAGAGAAGGAAGAAGTAAGATGTCCCCCGACAAACTAAGCCTATATCAGCAAAACTAGGGGCTGAATAATCAGCCCTAACTATAAGCTTTATCAAAAAGGAAGGTCTTAAGCGCACTCTTAAAAACGGATAGGGGGTCTGCCGCCCGAACACACACTGGAAGCTGATTCCACAAATGTGGAGCTTGATAAGAAAAGGCTCTGGCTCCCATTGTACTTTTAGAGACTCTAGGAACAACCAACAACCCTGCATTCTTGGAACGCAATGCCCTAGTAGGACAGTAGGGTATAATGAGTTCTTTAAGGTAAGATAGCACCTGCCCATTAAGGGCTTTGTAGGCAAGAAGAAGAATTTTAAATGCTATCCTGTGTTCTATAGGGAGCAGTGTAAGGCAGCCAGAACAGGAGTAATGTGGTCCCTTTTCCTAACTCTGGTTAGTACACGAGCTGCAGCATTTTGAATCAGCTGAAGCGACTTGACTGACTTCTTGGTACACCCTGATAATAGGGAGTTACAATAATCCAGCCTTGAAGTAACAAATGCATGGACTAGTTTCTCTGCATCGTTTTGAGGCAAGATATGCCTGATTTTTGCAATGTTATGTAGATGGAAGTAGGCGGTTCTTGAAATTGATTTTATGTGGGCGTTAAAGGATAAATCCTGATCAAATATAACACCAAGATTCCTTACAGTCTCACTGGAGGCCAAATTAATGCCATCCATAGTTAGTATATCTTTAGATAATTTGTTTCGTAGATTCTTCGGGCCAAGTACAATAACTTCAGTTTTGGTCGTGTTTAACATACAGTATCTATGTTTATTATAAAAAAAATGCTGCGTGTCAAAATGAAAGACAACCCACACACCTATCAATCATCAAACCGTGGGGTCTTAATTCATTACATGTTGATTTCTATCAACGGGGGAGTACTTCAGGAAAGTCGACGGGGGGGGGGGGGGGCGGCGGCGGCGGCTAGTGGAGTACTGTGTGACCACAGAGTGTGAACGTTGTGATCAGCTGTTTTAGCGCAGTTCTCCAGTGAAGGGGGGGGGGGGGGGGGGGGAAGAAAGTCTCCCTCCGCAGCCGGTTGGCGTAGTTTTGGCACAATTCCGTTGTACAGACCGACGTTAACAGCAGCCCTGTCTGTGCACACGGAGACCGACGAAGTCGAATAGTCCATTTAGCTTAGGAACCTTCCTAAAGGAGTGAAATGACCCGGAAGTCCCTCAGTGGCAGCCATGATAAGTGCCGTTCGAATTCTCTAGAATGATGAGAATGATAGGAAAGGAGGTTTCAAACTTCCTTTATCACCTCCTTTAGCTTAGGAACCACTGGACCTCCCTAACCGACAGGAGAAGCGAAAATGCTGCCCCACAATGCCTTGCAGCCGCAGCATTTGCCGTCACTCAACAGTCGGAAAGTCAGTTCACGGAAACAACCGATTATGACCGAGAAATGATATCATGAAAGTTACGGTGCTTATTAAGCATTTTAAAACATAGGTGGTAAGTTGCCAAAGTGCTTTGTTTTGAACGTTCATCAGTATTATAATCAAAAAGAGAAATATGAACGTTAGTTTTCACTGAAATTATCAAATAAAGTCAACATTTCAGTCTTTACTGAGCTGTGTGGGGTTTGTTCAACTTTTAAAAGATGTTTGAATGGTGATATACACAGTGATAGATGGTAAGGACTAACGTTTATAATAAATACATTTGTATTGATTTTAAGATCTTTAGTTCATACAATCATACGTAGGCCTATTGGGATCATTTGTATTAATGTGGACCGGAGGGAGAGGGGGACGAGCAGAAGTTTCACTTTCCTTTTGTATTTCAATTCCAACTTTGGTCCTGAAGAATATGTTTCTCTGTTGTCCACGTTCATAAAGCAAAGCAGCAGCATCAGAGCACGGTGCAGAGTCTCTAGATGAGTTCACAGTAGTCCCTCGTTCTTATTAAACATCCATGTTGTAGTCCGCTGTATAGAAAACTGTGGTTTCCATAGTTTCCCCACAGCAGCAGACGCACACAATGACGTCCGCTGGCGCATCATAAACACGTCGGATAGTGAAAGTGCATTCGGATTCTCTAAAGTACCGCAGTCTCTTCTCCTAAGTCCTTTTGAATTCTCCTATCCACTATCCCTTAACCCCGTGACGTTTCACTCAGAGGTCAAGGAATAGACGATAGGGTTAGAATTTAGGAGCTGATTTTTAAACTATCCGACCGCAACCCTAGATTCTGATTGGCCAGGAGACATTATCAAAGATATTCTATTGAGAAGACGATCACTACGTGACAAAAGTTTTCAAAACCGTGGCTACCTAAATCAATCTTACTAACGTCTGTCTGTGCAATTTACTCCGCGCGAGTTGGCAGACTTTATTTTGCTTACTTTAACATCATTTTTCATGGTGGGGCTAAGCCCTTTCTTGGTATGGGTGTAGCCTACACCAGCCATACCCTGGCGCTGCCACTGGTGGCACGTATGGGGCGGGCCATTCTGCACATGCGTTAAATGCGTTAAATATTTTAACGCAATTAATTCAAAAAATGAATTACCGCCGTTAACGCGATAATTTTGACAGCATTAAATATATATTAAATATTAAATCAGAAAGATGTCACACACCTACAACAATAAAGAGCAATAATTCACTCTTGACACAGGCACACTTCATCTAAATAAAAATCATTTATTTGTCATTAATATTATTATAATCATTCTATCTAGAGTCCACCATGCCACTTTCAGAACTGGAGTAGTGCTTAGACGTCTGTCTGTCTGTCTGTCTGTCTGTCTGTCTGTCTGTTGGGATGAGGATGAAGGGGGCAGACAGACGGATGAACAGGTCGGGAGGGGTATTTTTACAGGCTCACGCTCCTGTTCATTCTCCATGCTGATGCAAACAAAGAGGGGACGATAGGAAGAAGGGACAACAGAGAGGAGGGACTGAATTGTCTTTAAAAGATGTTTGTCCGTGTTGACCTACATGACACTGAGTTGGGAGGAAAAGACTGTTTGGGGTGACGATTGGGGGGGGGGGGGGGAGCAGCTTCAAGCTCATTGGTCAGGCTTCTGGACAGGGAACCAGGACAAGCCAATGGCAGACTGATACAGAGGAGAAGGATGTGTGTATACATGTCTGCATGTGTGTTTATGTAGAGGTGTGCTTGCATTGATGTGTGTATAGATGTGTGTTTCTGTAACTGGTCAGAGTTACTTTGATCCATTTTCACTGTACACTTGTCAAAGTTACTGTCACAACCGGGTACAAAGCTGAGGTAACAAACTTCTTCTTCTTCTTCTTCTTCTTCTTCTTCTTCTTCTTCTTCTTCTTCTTCTTCTTCTTCTTCTTCTTCTTCTTCTTCTTCTTCTTCTTCTTCTTCTTCTTCTTCTTCTTCTTCTTCTTCTTCTTCTGCAGAGAGGAAAACCAGAGAGGACAGCAATCATGAAATAAACACTTTTAGTCTTAGAGATACTGAGACGACCAATACAGTGGTGCAGGAATGAGTCATAAACCTCAAGATGAGTTAGCATTTTCAGGTTCCCTATTATCGAAGTCAACTGTTTTTTCTCGGAAAAAAAAGGAGAATTGTCAATATTAAAGTCATTACTTAATGAGAAAAACTAATAAGTCATACATTGGTGCAAACACCACTTAAATCTCAGAGGATATTCAAGAGTTTTTTCAGTGAGTTCAAGAATCGAGTATTCTTGAACCTTTTTATGGCCCCTTAATACTCTGACGTTAAATAAAGATGATAGACAAATTAAAGAAAAAAACTGAAAACATTTGGAGAAAAGAGTGTAATGTCTCACTTTTTTTCTTCCATTTTGTCACCCGTCTGTACATCACACTGTATTTATTGGAACTGTATGGCTGTTCTTGCTACAGCACAGCAATGTGGTGTTAATGGTCGAGTTCACTTTTTAAAACTCAATTTAGTGAAAAATCTCAAAATCGGGTTTGTTTAAAAGATGGGTTATAATAATGTCATTGTGTGTTCAGCAGGCATCTATGAAGATGTGCTACATAGATATATATACAGTGGGGCAAAAAAGTATTTAGTCAGCCACCAATTGTGCAAGTTCTCCCACTTAAAAAGATGAGAGAGGCCTGTAATTTTCATCCTACGTATACCTCAACTATGAGAGACAAAAAGAGAAAAAATCACTGTCTGATTTTTAAAGAATGTATTTGCAAATTATGGTGTAAAATAAGTATTTGGTCAATAACAAAAGTTCATCTCAATACTTTGTTATATACCCTTTGTTGGCAATGACAGAGGTCAAACGTTTTCTGTAAGTCTTCACAAGGTTTTCACACACTGTTGCTGGTATTCTGGCCCATTCCTCCATGCAGATCTCCTCTAGAGCAGTGATGTTTTGGGGCTGTAGCTGGGCAACACAGACTTTCAACTCCCTCCAAAGATTTTCTATGGGGTTGAGATCTGGAGACTGGCTAGGCCACTCCAGGACCTTGAAATGCTTCTTATGAAGCCATTCCTTCGTTGCCCGGGCGGTGTGTTTGGGATCATTGTCATGCTGAAAGATCCAGCCACGTTTCATCTTCAATGCCCTTGCTGATGGAAGGAGGTTGTCACTCAAAATCTCACGATACATGGCCCCATTCATTCTTTCCTTTACACGGATCAGTCGTCCTGGTCCCTTGCAGAAAAACAGCCCCAAAGCATGATGTTTCCACCCCCATGTTTCACAGTAGGTATGGTGTTCTTTGGATGCAACTCAGCATTCTTTCTCCTCCAAACATGTCTAGTTGAGTTTTTACCAAAAAGTTCTATTTTGGTTTCATCTGACCATATGACATTCTCCCAATCCTCTTCTGGATCATCTAAATGCTCTCTATCAAACTTCAGACGGGCCTGGACATGTACTGGCTTAAGCAGGGGGACACATCTGGCACTGCAGGATTTGAGTCCCTGGCGGCGTAGTGTGTTACTGATGGTAGCTTTTGTTACTTTGGTCCCAGCTCTCTGCAGGTCATTGACTAGGTCCCCCCGTGTGGTTCTGGGATTTTTGCTCACCGTTCGTGATAATTTTTAACCCCACGGGCAGGGCTCTCGACTAACTTTTTTCCCCATCCTCCCGGAACTGTCCCGAAATACAATCCAAGCCGTCCCGAAATTAATGTGGACCGTCCCGATTTTTTCCCCCTTTTTTTTCTACATTATCATTAGTTAAAATCATTCAAAGTGACCTTTAACATAAATAAAACATCATACAAATCATTAGATGATAATTCATCAACCTTTTTATTTTAGTAAATCATTCAATCACATAAACAAAGGCCAAATATATTTAAACAAACACACAAACGAGAAAATTACTCTAATATTGAATCCAATCAAGTCCCATCCAATTATCAAAAAAAATCCAACACTGTGTCCTGAAGACAGAACCCAGAGTAACCACTAACCAGGATGACAGTCTGTAACACAGTCAGGAGACCTTTACAAACGGCCCCGCCCCCTCGCACATAGACGGGACAGAGAGATCTCGTCTGGATTGGAAAGCTCGAAAATACATCATAGACGCATGTTTTAGTCTTATTGCATATTAGAAACGGAGTTGGTGAAACTAAAACTGCGATATAATGTGTATGTAGCAATAATACATATGACATATATTTTTTAAATGTCTCCTGTACCGATAAAAAGTCTGATAACGTCGGAGCTTAACGTTACCACTGTCTTTAATCATTCCGGTCCGGGGCCCGTTTAATACCGGGGCTCGGTACCCCTCCCTACATGGGGGGAGGCGCAGCATATTGCTAAGGACTAAACACGATGGAGGGTTCTCATCTCAGCCTTATTACTCATAGGGGATGAAGAGGAGTAAGTAAATAAAGAGGCCGGCGCTCCAGGGTCTGGTTCTGCTGTGCGTTTTTGTGATGTAACGGTAAAATATTTCAGAATTCCTCCACGGGATGCCATTGTCATTGTACATCACTCAACCCGCGAAATACACACACTCAGTACATAGCTAGACCCAGAGCCATATTATATTAATCTGGCTAGACCATAGAGAGCGCGAATTTGCGGACCAGGAATTCGCGGGCACAGCCAGCTGGGCGGCTGGCTGACAGCCAGCGGCACAGCAGTGGCTACATGTGTGTGTATTTCGCGGGTTGCTAAATGTTTCGTGCGTGTGTGTTTATGTTGACAAGGAGGTTTAATAACTGTGTGCTACACAAAACGTGCAGTCGGTTTCATTTTCATCGCCGTTTGTAGTTAGCAGGATATTTTAATTTTAACTCTCGTCCCAAATTCGTCCCAAAATTATTTTTTATCCTCCCCGACACTATTTTTTTCGGCCCCGGGACGACGGGACGTCCTTAAGCTCGAGCCCTGCCCACGGGGTGAGATCTTGCGTGGAGCCCCAGATCGAGGGAGATTATCAGTGGTCTTGTATGTCTTCCATTTTCTAATAATTGCTCCCACAGTTGATTTCTTCACACCAAGCTGGTCCAGGTCTACAATTTTGTTTCTGGTGTCCTTTGACAGCTCTTTGGTCTTGGCCATAGTGGAGTTCGGAGTGTGACTGTTTGAGGTTGTGGACAGGTGTCTTTTATACTGATAACGAGTTCAAACAGGTGCCATTAATACAGTTAACGAGTGGAGGACAGAGGAGGCTCTTAAAGAAGAAGTTACAGGTCTGTGAGAGCCAGAAATCTTGTTTGTTTGTAGGTGACCAAATACTTATTTTACTGAGGAATTTACCAATTAATTCATTAAAAATCCTACAATGTGATTTCCTGGATTCTTTCCCCCCATTCTGTCTCTCATAGTTGAAGTGTACCTAGGATGGAAATTACAGGCCTCTCTCATCTTTTTAAGTGGGAGAACTTAGAAATAAGCTTCAGCTTGGTGTGAAGAAATCAACTGTGGGAGCAACTATTAGAAAATGGAAGACATACAAGACCACCAGTGATGTACCTGAACGCGTTCAATGAACGATCGTTCATGAACGCGTTCATATTTTGGGCGAACGTGAACTGAACGTACTGTATTTCCGCTAGATGAACGTAATTGAGAACGCGTTCATTCTCAGCGCTGTATAACGGCGTTCAAAAGTGCGTTCATTCTCAGCACTGTATTATAACGGCGTTCAAAAGTGTGCCAGATTTCATATGCCTTTCAGCCGAAAACCCAGTTAAAACACACCGTAAACAGGCTTCAAAATGCCTGTGACGCGTACGCGCCTGTCACCCCTGGCTGTCGCACTAAAATATAAATATACTAAATATATCAGACTCCTCACAACAAACAATGTGGAACCGCGGAACCGGCGAGCATTGAATGAATGAATGAATGAATTAGTATGGACGAAGCCGAGAGCAGCTGCAGCAGCACTCGCTCAGAGTGAGACTCTACGGCAGGGGTGGGGAACCTCCGGCCTCTGTCCGTATACGGCCCGCGAGACAATTTGGTACGGCCCTCGAGGTAATTTATAAACACACGCAAAGAATAAAAAAATGAAAGAAATCTAGACCGCAAAAAAATTAAACAAGCTAGTGCCTGTTTTTCCTGGCCAAGGTCAGGGTCCTTGAACACAACACGAGCCTAACGTGTCATCACGTGGTATATGTCTCGACTGACAGGGGTGCAGTTCTGACGGAGAGCACCAGAACGCCACTCCAGAACTTCAGAAATTGCAGTACCGATAAGTCCATACACATGCCGCAGTTTCTGCGTGTCTGTGTCTTTAGTTGAAAGCCCAGTGGCGATCTGTTCATCTGTCATACAGTCAATAACTGTGTTGTTATCATTAGCATCTGGTTAGCTAGCTATGCTAACGAATATAAGAAGCGTTGTCTACAACCAGGGAGGTAAAGGCACATCTTTATATGATCATTATAGTTATAAAAAAAACAAGAGAATAAAGTAAACAGGTATAAAATACTATATGACAGTTATTAATAAAGAAGAATACAGTTTCAAAGGGGAGTGATTTGTCAAATATCCATAAATTAAAAGAAAATCTGCTGACAGTTGTGTTTGGGTGTTGAGAGATGTGTCCATAGATCTCCTAATGTTACTCTCATAGTGCAAACAATCTTGCCAGGGGAGCATGCCCCCCGGACCCCCCTAGAGGAGGTTAGGTCCCCCCCACTTAAATCATGTTCACATGGATAGGAAACTAAATACATTTGCACACATCTTGTGTCCATATCTTTCTGTTTTGGTGGTCACGCCACAACCTGCACGTGCATGCATACGCGAGTCATGGTGAGATATCTGGATTAAGAGGTTGCTTTTTCTTTGCACAGAATGAAATGAATGGGCTGTGATTTTAGTTTTTTTAAGCAGAGGTCAATAACTTGTACGGCCCTCTGAGGATATTGTAAACATTTAAATGGCCCATTAACATCGTACAGGAGACAAATAATAGCTTGCAGCAACGTATTGAAAAAAGAACTATGAACTATAAATTACTTCATTTTTGAAACCATGAACTTTAGTTCAACATTTTGAATTATGAACTATGAACTGAACTAGTTCATTTTAAAATGTGTGAACTGTGAACTGAACTAGTTCATGTAGAAAGTGAACTTTCCCAACACTGAAGACCACTGATAATCTCCCTCGATCTGGGGCTCCACGCAAGATCTCACCCCGTGTGGTCAAAACGATCACAAGAACGGTGAGCAAAAATCCCAGAACCACATGGGGGGACCGAGTCCATGACCTGCAGAGAGCTGGGACCAAAGTGACAAAGGTTACCATCAGTAACACACTACGCCGCCAGGGACTCAAATCCTGCGGTGCCAGACGTGTCCCCCTGCTTAAGCCAGTACATGTCCAGGCCCGTCTGAAGTTTGATAGAGAGCATTTAGATGATCCAGAAGAGGATTGGGAGAATGTCATATGGTCAGATGAAACCAAAATAGAACTTTTAGGTAAAAACTCAACTAGACGTGTTTGGAGGAGAAAGAATGCTGAGTTGCATCCAAAGAACACCATACCTACTGTGAAACATGGGGGTGGAAACATCAGGCTGTGGGGCTGTTTTTCTGCAAAGGGACCAGGACCACTGATCCGTGTAAAGGAAAGAATGAATGGGGATCATGTATCGTGATATTTTGAGTGACAACCTCCTTCCATCAGCAAGGGCATTGAAGATGAAGCGTGGCTGGGTCTTTCAGCATGACAATGATCCCAAACACACCGCACGGAAAACGAAGGAGTGGCTTCGTAAGAAGAATTTCAAGGTCCTGGAGTGGCCTAGCCAGTCTCCAGATCTCAACCCCATAGAAAATCTTTGGAGGGAGTTGAAAGTCTGTGTTGCCCAGCGACAGCCCCAAAACATCACTGCTCTAGAGGAGATCTGCATGGAGGAATGGGCCAAAATACCAGCAACAGTGTGTGAAAACCTTGTGAAGACTTACAGAACACGTTTGACCTCTGTCGTTGCCAACAAAGGGTATATAACAAAGTATTGAGATGAACTTTTGTTATTGACCAAATACTTATTTTCCACCATAATTTGCAAATAAATTCTTTAAAAATCAGACAATGTGATTTTCTGGATTTTTTTTCCTCATTTTGTCTCTCATAATTGAGGTATACCTAGGATGAAAAGTATAGGCCTCTCTCATCTTTTTAAGTGGGAGAACTTGCACAATTGGTGGCTGACTAAATACTTTTTTGCCCCACTGTATATATATATATATATTATCTAAATATTCATGTAAATTATGTATAACATTTGAATCTTTAAACAAAAGACTACATCTAAAACATTATCCTCCACTTTTTTCAAACTGCTACCTGTGTTTCACCGCGTTGTAGTGTTGCCACTGGATACCATGTTGTTTTCAGAGTTTGACAGAGACTGCTCCTTTATTACTGGGTCTGCAGCGGAGAGAGGAACATCCTCACATCATGCTATGGTTCTCACAATTATAGCAACACCTATGTGTGTGTGTCATCACATCATGCATATTGGGTTATGGTCCTCACAAGTATAGTAAAAGATGTATGTGTGTCCTCGCCAGTGTTGGGTGTAACGCGTTACAAAGTACTATAATCACATTACATTTGTCGGTAACGGAGTAATGTAACACGTTACAGTTATAAATTCAGTAATCACACTATAGTTACTAACATTGCGTGACAAAATTACTAGATTCTCCCTTTGACAGACTAGACTATCAGTTACTACATTATTCAGAAGTTTACAGTAACTTTGGATAATAACACGGCGGGTTTAATAAACGGAGTCTCTCTTTTCCTCTCTCCCTCTCCCGACAGCCCGTCTGTGTCTCATGCAGCTCGCTGATCCAGTGAATGAGTGACCCGACACGACAGTAAATAATAAACTTATTTATAACTAGTTTAGCTAGTTCCAGGGGTAGATAAGATAGGTTTAACTTTGAACAATTTTAAATATTTCAAGTCACTCGAGTGATATTGTCGTATCATTTGTGCGACTTGTCCACATGCAACTGTCACAGGGGTTGTGCTGCAGTGCAGACAGAGACATCAACAGCTATAACTTTCGAGGGGTGGAAGTATGCCCATTATTTTAAATATGTCAGAAGAAAGGATAGGAATGTGACGGTAAGGTGCACTGTTGCAAACACAACAATATCAAACCTCTACAAGCACCTGCAAAGGCAACATGCTAACACGAAGCTAGTAGCTAAAGACCCCCGAACCCAGAGTGATGATGTTGAGTGTGTGCCGACTCCGAACAAGCAGCAAAAACTAGAATTTTCACCGTTATTAACTTGTGTTATGTCTTCCTTATTGCAATAGTAATTGTTATATGTGCACATGTAGGCCTACGTTTTAAGTTTTGGCTATAGGCGTAACGGTATCCGTATTCGTCCCGTACCGTCACGGTTCGGCACATGCAGTCACACGGCGAATACGCCTTTTTTTTACGAGTGGGAAAAAAGTCTGTCCTTCAGGGCAGCATCCACTACACTATTTATAATCCAGGGGGCGGTATTGCGCCTAAAAGCTGTTTGCCAGCCGCCTTTAAACAACAAATGAAGAACAAGAAGAAACACAACAACAAAACGAACTAAATACAAGAAGAAGAAAAGTTAGTATGGTGAGTTCAGATAACACACAGGAGCTAGAACCCACCTGCTTCTTTTAAATCAGCTGTGTGGGAACATTTCGGGTTCCCTGTGGACTGCAATAAGTATATAACTATATAAGTGTGCGAGTGGTGGATCCGACGAGGACGGTGTGTCGGCATTGTTCGATAGCGGTGCGGTATGCTAATGGTAACACACGCCAAACATGCTAAATCATATCAGGAGGCATCACCCAGATTTGCCAATCACCAGAGCCCGGCAAAAGACAACAGCTGTTCAACAGCTGATCCCCGCTGTTTTTAAGAAGCCAATAGACATGAAAGCCGTGAAACCAAAATAAATAACGGAAGCTTTTGGCATATGTTTTTCAACGACTTTGCGCTCTTGAAACACTTTCTTATTATTTATGATGTAAGACATTCTTTTTAGTTTTACAGCTTGATGAAACCTTTTTGTTTGACATCAGCCATTATAGATAATATGGCCATCTGAGTGTGTGGTACTGTGTGTGGTTTGTTTTTAACTGTTTAATACAGTTAATTATTCAAAATGTCAGAGTTCCTTATTTTTAAACTGAAACTTGCACGACTGTTCAAAAATAAATAACAACAAACCTGGAATTATGCATTTGGGACTTTTTTTTGCTTTTTCTTGTTGTACCGAACCGTACCAAACCGTGACCCCCAAACCGAGGTACGAACCGAACCGTGACTTCTGTGAACCGTTACACCCCTACTATAGGCTGTTGTTGAGTAACGCAAAAGTAATGTAAAGAGTAACGGGTTAAAGTAATATATTGCTTTTATTTAAAGTAATGAGTAATATCTAATATATTACTTTTTGTTGAGTAACGACCCCATCAATGGTCCTCACATCATGCATATTGGGTTATGGTCCTCACATTTATAGCAAAACATGTATGTAGCATGCGTGTGTTTCTTACAGAAGTAGGGGTGCTCCATGGCCTCTGTGGCAGTCAGTCTTTGTTGGTGGTCGTAGCGTAGCAGCTTGTCCAGCAGGTCCAGAGCTTCAGGACTCACCAGGTGTTGGTTCTCTGTCTGCACAAACTGTTCCCAGCGCTTCCTGCTTTGCCTGCAGGAACAAAGAACACAGAACAAAGACTCAGCATAGTTCTCAACGTACGCATGGTAAAATGCACCCCTAACTGAGCAGTTAAGCAAAGAGGGTCTCGCTGCTTCTGCCCTATTTGCAAATTTGGCACAAAGTTTGCCCCTTTCTATGCAAACAACACTCAAATCAAAAACAATCCATTTTAAAAATATAGGCGCTAATATATACACAATTCAAATAGTTGTTAAATAAAGCACATTTATAAGGGAGAGTATTGTGCAAACTTTCCAATGATCATGGTAGCTATTGAAGGCAGGCGAAGGCTCAAACTTATATTTTTTGGGATTGCATTGACGGGATGTAATGAGTTCTGTTATGCAAATATAAATGAATCAATCTCTCATTCATGTCACTTTAAAAATGCAATGGAAATTATGAATATACACCAATAAACACAGTTTGTATTCCCTCTCAAGACAGCAGAAGGGCTTGAGTGTGAGGACATATGCAGAACTGAAAGGTAAACATATGAACATTTCCCTTTGAGTATGTTCCTTATGACTTCAGCAGGGCAGATTTTCAAACTGTTTCTATGCAGCCCCTTTTGGTATTTGAAGCCTTGTATTCAAATTAGACTTCTACGTTACATAAAAGAACTGTATGTCACAATAAGTAGAGTGTGAGTGGACTTACTGTCCAAGCAGGTCTTTGAAGCGCGGGTCCAGCTCAATGTGGTATTTACGCAGGTAGCTGAACAGCTCGTCTGTCCCAAGCACCTTGGCAATCCGCACCAACTAAAAAAAAAAAAAAACACACGTATTCTGTTTAACACTTTGAAATATAAAAACATAGTTTGTTACATTATGTGTGTGTGTGCTGAACGACAGCAGCCTCTTACTGTTACTGACACTTGAGAGTGAGGAACCACAGAGAACATCAGATAACAGACCCAGGTACACAGTTTGTCTCCATTACATGTCTAACAGAGACACAGGACACCCCGAGTGTGCTGAGAAGTAAGCCAGATTTCTTCTTGATTTAATTCAGTGTGTGTTCAGAAAATCAGTAATAAACTGCTTCCTGTCTAGCTGCTGGTGTCACGGGTGTGTCAGACTCACCTGGTCGTAGTTGTCCTGTCCGTGGAAGAAGGGTTCTTTCTGAAAAATCATACTGGCCAGCATACAGCCCAAGCTCCACATGTCTAGACTGTAGTCGTACATCTGAAACACAAAATCATCAAACAGCACTGCCGATGATGAGAACACAGACATCAGAATTATCCTTGTGTGCTGACAACATTTTATCCAATTTATATAGGACTGTACCAAAGATTTGTAAGCTAAATCTACATTTCTAAATCAACATTCAAGTCATAGTAGCTTCTTTTTTTCCAGTCTTTTTATTCTGTTTAAACCTGGCATGTATGCACTGTTAGATACACTTACTAATATTATTAACAGTCAAATTATTCTTAGAATTCAAATACCTTTAAGTCCAAAGAAACGGTTAGCTCCCATGCTTGTTGCACACAAAGGGAGGAACAGAATGACGAGTTACATTCATTCAAGAAGTTGATTAAGAACTTACAATTTAATCTTATATTTAATAGTATTTCGCGCTTTTTTTTATTATATAAAAATAAGACGTTAGAAGCTTTATTTGAAGACTTCAATAGAAACTTCAAATGTTTAAAAAAGATGAAATATCCTTTTTTTCCCTCTTCTTGTCTCTTTTATTTCTTTATTATGTGTAAGTATTACTTATGGTTGTTGTATATACATATTGTTTTGTAAATACCTTTGGTATCTACAGTGAACTTTTTAATGACATTTAAAAAAAAAAGAAGAAGAAAGAAAATTATTATATTTGGTACAACCCTACATACTTGTGATTGTCAGCGTTTTAAATGAACATGTTGTGTGTTTTTATCTTGAATAACTGTAAATGTGAGTTGTAAGTGGGCTTGTTGGAGGTGTGATGTGTTACCTGGTAGTCCACCAGCAGTTCGGGGCCTTTAAAGTACCGCGAGGCCACTCGGACGTTATACTCCTGAGACGGGTGGTAGAACTCTGCCAGTCCCCAGTCTATAAGGCGTAGCTATGGAAACACACAATACGTCCTCATTAAACTTCACTCACAAAAGAACATTTAAAAGTGTAACTAAACAAGTGTAACCTCTCATAACCTTTGGTCAGCAAGCCTTAGCAAGTGGCACACACACAATATACAGATCAGTAGGGAGGACCTGCCATCAAAGCAGGAACTCTACTACCCAAAGCACTTCTTAAGACCCCCAAAATCCCTCATATAAACTCTAAGTCAATAATAAACTGTATATTTAAACATCTGTTTACAAGCCACATACCCATATATATATATATATATATATATATATAAAAAAAGAATATATATATACACAAGGGTGCACATAACTGGTACGCAAGTACGCATGCGTGGCAAACATCTGAAATGCGTAATGTCACTTGTGTCACTAAGCGCCTTTGCGTACCGACGGCCTTGTGAAGCTTTTCCAGAAGACGCTTAGATCACTGGGCGACAGAGTCACTCGCCGTGTGCACAGACAGGGCTGCTGTTAACGTCGGTGTGTACAACGGTGCCCGGCGCACACACTGGTGAACTGCGCTAAATCAGCTCGCATGCTCCACTATTTCTGTTTTATTGTTAGCATGTTATATTATTTCGTTTTTATTAATCATGCAATGTTATTTTGAACACTTGTTGGCAAGGATTAGCTCAGTGGTTCCCATAGTGGGGGGGGGGCAGAGGCATGACAGGGGGGTGCGAGAGACCGGGAGGAAAAATGGTTATTGAAAAAAAAAAAAACGATTAAAAAAAAAAAAAATCATAATTTCAACAATTATTGATTCGAAAATAATATGATCCAGTACTATTAAGTCTGGGTCTCTGTGTTTCATTAAAGCTCGGCTCTGTGTGGAACGAGCCATTTTGTGTGTGTGCGCGAGCGAGAGAGAGTGAGCGCACCGGTACCGGAGATCGTTGTTGTTAGCTTCTGGTGCTAGCGAGCTACGCTAACGGATATAAAGAGTTTTTTCAACAACAAAGTGGAGGAGAGTCCTCTCATGTCAGACTGAGAGGCTCAGTGAACGGAAGGACTCTCTCAGTGTTATCTCAGTGGGTCTCAAACGTTGTAGTCACCATTAATGTAAACAATTATTTCCAAGGCACACGTTTATATGATCATTATAGTTATAAAAAATAAGACAATAAATGAAAAACAGGTATGAAATACTATATGACAGTAAAAAAAGAATAAAGTTTAAAAGGGGAGTGATTTGTAAAATATCCATAAAGAAAAAGTAAATCTGTTTACAGTTCTGTTTCATATGGGTGTTGAGAAAGGTATCCATAGAGATCTCTTCATTTTGCTCACAAAGTGCACCAGATTGATGCTTTTAACTTCAATATTTAAAAATAAATCTTCCCCCCTATGTGAGGTCCACACACCACCTATAAAAATAGCACTTTACCCCTGCTTACACCGATATGCCTTGAGCCTTCATTGTAACTGTCACATTGTGTATATGGGTGGGGAGTGTTGCATTAGAACATTCCACTGTAGCGACCGGTACATTAATGGGAAACCCTACATGTTTGAGCACCCTCTATGAAACGTCAAGCTACCCCACAGCACCCCAAAATAAATATCTGGCGCCGCCACTGAGCCTGACTATTTGTGTTGGGGGGGGGGCCCGACTTATTTTTTTCTCTAAAGGGGGGGCCTGACAGAAAAAGTTTGAGAACCACTCTGAACAGGGTGTTTGAATAGGGTTAGGTGACCGGATCAGGGAGGGCACAGGAAGAGTGAGAGCACAGTGTTCTTAGCAGATGCGACAGATGCTAACAGCTTCAACAACTCACTGGCAGTTTCCAACTTTGGAATTGTACACATATTTTATAAAAATTATGGCTGTCAGTCGAATAAAATATTTAATCGCGATTAATCGCACATTTTTTATCTGTTCTAAACAGGGCCGAATTTACCTTTTTTTTTTTTTTTACCATATGACCATTTATTTTGGCTATTTGTACACTTGAAAAGTTTTATTTTCTGTTATTGTGAACTTCACCAAAATGATATATTCTTTTCATATGTAAATTGTTTCCGCCTTTGTATGTTTATGCATACTTTTATTTTGTACCCGGGGGGGTGTATTTAGCTGTCGCACGTCGGAGTCCAGCTTCAGTTAGCGTTGATGCAGGGGGGTGTATGATACCCCCTTCTACCCACCCAACTAGGGGTGTATCTAAATTAATAGTTTTTTGTCAATCCAGAACCAAAATCTATATATATTATAGTTTATAATAAAAACTGAAAAAGCTGAATAATTCGGAGGCTGAAAACAAATCACAGAAATGTATTTCATGATTATAAAAATATTTCCTAAATATGAATATCTGTCGATTTCAGCTCTGACTGTCTTGTAGCAATCCAACAGATATATTTAGATGAAAATTACATCTGCTTTAATTTGAGCATCACTCACTGTACACCATATGTATAAAAGCCCCTTACCAACTAACAATAATGACTCCTTTTCAAATGGGGGAGAGTATAAATCAAGAGTGAGTGTGAGAGAGGGGCTGAAATACAAAGGTGAGATAACATCCATTGTGTGTGGGTGTGTGAGGAAAGAAACAGGACTATATTAAGCACCACCTACCTTTCTCAACTGGTGGTCGATCATCACATTGTGGGGTTTGACGTCACGGTGCATGATTCCCATACTGTGACAGTAGTCCAGAGCCTGACACGCACACAGATGTGATATCAGAGCAGACAATCATATACATTAGTGTATACAACGTTTCTCATTCTCAGGCACATTGCCAAAATAAGAGACTAAGCGGGAATATTTCTTGTCTTGTAATTTCAACATCATTTAAAATAATTTTTGTAATGTCTTACCTTCAGTAGTTCGTACATATAGAAACGGATATCATAATTTGTTAACTTCTGGTACAACTCCTGCAGGGAAACACAAATTTACATCAGGGAGTGAACGTCTTCTGTCACAGACTGACTGCACCTTGACCAAAAAAAGAAAACCTTCTTCTATGTAGCGCTTAGAAAGGTATAGCTCATTTGAAGCCATTGCCGTATCACCTACAATAGTTTGGCCTACAGAGTGGTGCAGGAATGAGTCTTAACCCAGAGATGAGTTAGCATTTTACCACTTCCGGTTCTCTCGTCTAGAACACGTTTTATTTGTTTTGTTAGATATCTGAAATAACAATTAAGCTCCGCCCCCGATCTCGGCTCAGTAGAATTAATGGAGAGAGAAAATAAATCTGGATTCGGCTTTTACTGCATTTTACAACTTTTAAAACCTGATGATTCAATTAAGGGCTATAAGAGTGTTCATACTGGGCGGTTTATTTCGTTTTAAAAAGAATTATCCGCTGATTTACAGACGCGTGTAGACTATTAATGATAGTCAATGGGAAAAAGTATTCTGGGCCCAGTGACGTCACTGACTGATACGGAAATTGTAGTATCGCAGTTTGGCCACTACGAATATTTTCCTCAGAGTCCGGAGCACTTCCTGAGGGCTTGGTAAATGTTCAACGCTTCTATGTGTCCTAAAATGGTGGTTGCTAGCAAGTGACTAAATGACTACCCATTTCTCTGAATGTTAGCCGCCTTCAACTTAGCGTTGTTGTTGTAAAGTTAGCAACCGTGATGTAGTTTGTCAATAGCCTAACCATAGCTTTTTACTTCTGAAGATTGTATTTCCACTTAAAAAATCACAACTTTGGACGATATGTGGAGGTTATCCTCCTGAACAAAACGTTGAAGCGTCATAAGCATGTGTTTGCCACAGAGCTTATTTTCTGCAACATTCCAATGGAAAAATCCCATTGGCTTTTGTCGAGGGAGCCGTAGCGATGCTAACTTCCGGGTTAGCCAACAAACATACGCCATCACTGCACCACTCTATAGAAAGCTAATGTACACTCAGGATTCTTGCTGTTCTGAATTAGTTTCTTCGTGGTTGACTGCACTTACTGTAAATGGCTTTGAAATTAAATGTAATCTTTAATTTGAAATAAGTAAAAAGCTGAAGCCACCTGCACTCTGATGAAGACAGTACAACATGGGACATGATGGACCCCAGAAGAAGAAGCATGCAGAAGAGAGGGGATCATTGTACCTTGAAGTCTGTGTTATTGATGCATTCAAAGACCAGCGCTGGAGTTCTGGACTGTACAGCCACCACAGAGAGGACAGAGGAAAGGGAAGTGTCAGAGAGAAGGAATCAGAAAAAGATAAAGGCAAGAGCAGTATGTGACTCATTACGGATCAAAACACAGATTCAACAACCACCTTAACCTGCTGCAAGAGAACTGGACCTAAACCCAATTTAAAGTAAAATCATCCGCATCATGCTTAATAATCAGTCACTGTTTGATTGAACTTGATTTAAAAATGGTGCATGATTGTATGACAAGTATTGTTTTTGTAAATGTGTATGCATGAAACTATGGGCATTATTAAATAGATGAATGGATTTTAAAATCAGAAGCCGATTACTTTTTTTATCCCTCATGACAGTTGCTATATTTGAGAATGAAAAAAAGATATAAATAGCTGTCAAGCCGTTTATGACAAAATTATGAAATGGCTATGTGACTGTGGTGTAATCTGCATCATGTCCTCCCTCCTTCACGCTTTACCAAGGCATCACAACATTAACAGTACCACGATTTCAGTGATTTGAATCTATGATCTCAATGGGACCAATCTGGTTAAATAAAGGTTTGAAATGAAATGAAATGAAGTGTCGGGCTGCACGATTTGTAAAAAATAACAAATTGCGATTATTTTTGACAGATTTTGCCATGTTGATATCAGCACCACAATACTTCGTTCAGAATAAATACCTACCGTACTTTTCGGACTATAAAGCGCACCTGCATATAAGCTGCAGCAGCTAAATTGTCCGTCTGTCTTGCTCTCGTTCTGTCTCTCGGTTCCACTTGTACTTTGGCGCGCTACCTGTCTCACTCTTTTCCGGCCTCCAGCTTTTCCTGCTGGAGCCCGCCGCTTAAAGGTGGCGGGCGCGGACCGGTCCTAGAGCCCATAGAGTTAAAGGTGGTTAATTTTACCTGTAAAATCCATAGATTTAGGAGGTTCCCTAGTGGCCGTTCGCTGTACAAAAAAATGGGGGAAAAAGTCGCGGCTTATAGTCCGAAAAGTACGGTACATATATTTTGCCTGTAACAAATATTGCGCCTGATGCAATTTTGATTGTCATTAACATTTGATTAATTGTGCAACCCTTATCGTCATGTCCCTATAGGAATCATAAACATTTAGTATGTTTTATTTGCACACTTTTCCATTCATTCTCCCATTTAAACAGAAGAGACATTAGGGATCTTACCACGGGGTCTTTGACGGTGTCCACCAGCCGGATGATGTTGGTCCCTCCTCGCAGGTTCTCCAGGATCTTGATCTCTCGCTTGATCTTTTTCTTCTTGACTGGCTAATTCCATAGGAAACCAAACAAAAAGAGTGATTTAGAAAAGGGTACAAGACCGGGGAAAAAGCATAGTCTGTTTATGTGCTATTCCTGACTCTTTATGTTGAAGCTGCTGAGCCTGCATGCTGCTGCTGCATTCAGTCTGTCAATGTTTGTACAGACACTTTTGATGATCACATTGAAATGGCCGACGCTGGCTTTGACTCTGACCAACAATTAATAGCAATGGTACTAACAGGCATCATCAAGTGTCCCCTGCATCACCATGACGATAACCATTTTACATTTATTAAAAGTTTAACATCTCTGAGTGTGTGGGAGAGAAACTCTCTCTGGAGGGAACTTTAGGATTTTAGCCTTGCAGACCATTTACATTGAACAAAAACACACTACAGGAAAGGGGAAACACCAAAAGCCAAATAGGGCCGCTTTAATCCAGCATCTTTAGAAAATATATTTTTAAAATGCCCATCACAGGGAGAGCAAAGTGCTCACCTTCAGGATCTTGACCACCACCTTCTCATTATCGGTGATGTTGATGGCCTCGAACACTTCGCTGTACTTCCCTCTGCCCAGTTTACGAACCAGCTGGTAGTCCTCCTGGTTGCTGTAAGGACAGATGGAGAAACAGTGCAGGGCTCGTGTGAAAGAGAGAAAATATTTTCAGCATGTAATTAAGTCAGACTGTGTCAAGTGCCCTCGATTAGGCCTAAGGGGAAAAAGTCATTTGTGGTTGTGATCTTGAGAGGTTATTTAAGTCAACAGGGAGGGTGAGCAGGGGGGCAGATATGGAGGTGTCTGTCAGACAGAGCAGCAGGGTGGTGGGCTGGGAGACTGTGCTATCACAGTGTCATCACACCCTCACAGCTACATGTATAACTAGAAAACGAATTTCCTGCAGAAAATGCGTGTGAATGCTGTAAACTGTGAACATTTGTTGCTGAATTTAGCTGAAAATGCAGAAAAAGCTGAATATGTTATTAATTGAATGGTCTCTGTAGCTGCATTTAGCTACACAAAGTAAGTGTGTTGCTGAACTTAGCGGAGAAATGCAGAAAGGTTAAATGATTTGAATCAAATTGTTACAGCTCAAATGCATTAGAATGACTTAGTTGAAAACTTGAAAGTGAAATGTTAAACTGGAAGAGTAGGAAAAATAGTGAAGAAGCTTAATATTTAAAAGAAAAGGTTTTAAAAAAGGTATAAACAACAACACGTATAGCCTTGATGTCCTGAAATAGCTGAATAATGTAATAGTTGAATGGGTTCTGCAGCTGAAAATAGGCTGAAGGAGTTAAATATCAGATGTAAGTAGTAGTGAATGAATGTGTATTAAGAAGAGAAAAGAAAGTAAAAAGGCTTGGGAAAGCTGCAGAATATTTTGACTGCAAACTTTTCGACTAAAACCATACGTCACTAATAATGTATAAAATATGTGGAACCTGTTGAAGTCAGTATGAAGTCTCCATCAGACAGAAAAGAATAGGCTGAGACAGTCTGTTAAAGTTCAGTATATTTGTCAGTGTTTGTTTCTGTGCTGAGCACCTAATCATAACACCTGTGTGAGCCCAGAGATCAAAGGTTTCCATGGTGATGTGCAGTAATCAGTGAGAGGAGAGCCTTTCCATTGGTCTGAATGAGAGATAAACCCCTTACATTTGAACGTTTTGTTGAAGAACCATAGCAGATATCGGTGACATTTCAACGTGTGTGCTTTTTGTGTACTTTGGGGTCAATAATGTGGCCTTTTTGGCAGATTAACTAAAGGTGTGCGGCTGATGCTGTGAGGAAAGTGCAGGCTGTATTTACAATAGGCTTTAATGGAGACATGTTGAACGTTGTTGTCACTTCATGCCCTCAAGAGGCATTTTGTTTAATTTTGTTTATTATTATTTTTTATTTTTCAACCTAGGAGAGGTTTTCCTACGTTTTTCATTAAAAATGATGTCCAAGGAGTGTAGGGTTAGGGAATTATGGCAGGTTTAAAAAAAAAATTGGGCAAATTTCAAGCTGTCCTCCACTCTGTTTTGAGATCATAGCACTCTGTTAAAATCTGAAGAAGGCCTCTGTAAACAGCATTCACACTAATAATAGACCTCCATCTGCCACACATTCCTTATTCTTCTTCCCCTCATGCAAACACATTTTCTGCTGTGGTCAGACATGCATGCAGTAAATAGAAATGTCCTCACTTCCAGTTGGGTACGTGGGCCTCATAGTCCCAGTACTCCCGGCTCTTAAGCGTATTGACGTCTGCGTAAACACGGGACTTGCTACCGGCCACCGGACCCGGCATGGCGAGACCCGGGGCTCGGGCGCTGCGGGGGTCTGCTGGGGTGGGGGACACACTAGATGGGGTGGTAGGGGATAGACACAATTTGCTGAGTGGGTGGGTATGAAGTACAACAGGCCAGCCAGCTAGCTAGCTTCCCTCTGCAGCCAGACTGGGAAAAAGGGGATGGAGAGAACCAGATATGTCCAACGGGGTTCGCCTCAATCAGTGCCCGCCGAGCAGCGCTCCTTGGTGGGATTGTCAGAAGCAGCAGAGCAGATGACGGTGGGGCTCGAAAGGAGGCTGGTCAGAGTCTGGGTGATAGTACGGCTCATGTTACACAGGGGCGGGAAGGCATCGGGATGTTGAGGTAGATAAAACGGACCCCTAAATGGCCACAGAGGAGGAGGAACGGGGGTCGGTGATTTAAATATCACGGGTTAAAACTCTGAGGCAACTGTCGTTGCAGGCCCTAAATCGGAAATGGGGGTGGTAACCGGTGGGCTTCCTGCTCTAGCCGGCGGAGGGTCGGGGGGTTCCCTTGGTGGTCCAGTGTTAGCTTTCAATCAACTATTGATGTGACGGCTCGGTGGCGGGGTCGGCCGGAGGGAGAGGGGTGGAGCAGCAGAGAGATCGATGTTGTTAGCTGACGTTAGCCAGCGATGCTACTTCAGCGCGTAGATGTCGCACCGATGGGGAGCGCTCGGCGCCGTGCACCACCATCGGCGGAGCCCGCGTCATGTGCGACCGGCTGTGCGGGGAAGCAGCGCCTCAGGACCCGGTACCAGACGCGGACGGGGGCCCGGGATTCGGGGGTTTCTTCTGCAGCCACGGACCTCCCCGGTCGTGAGCGCAGGGAAGGGAAGCAGATTGCGATTGAAGAGGAGCAGAGAGCCGCCCGGATGTGAAGCTGCGGGCTGCCGGGGCGAACAGGAGGAATGTGATGCTGGGCGGAGCAGCCGGGACACATCGCCCTCTAGTGGGGAGGATGTGACAGAGGGGCACAATGATGGCTTTTTTTCTGTCAAAAACATTGTATCTGTAAATAAACTACTAAAATAATTTCCACCTTGGCTGTTCAAATGTTATAAGTAATATTGTAACAAGGACGAAACAAACAATGACTGGGGCTGCTGATGAGTACATGTACTTCTTACTTCTGATAATTAGTCCATGTGGCTTTTTATTTTAATGACATTTTTTTCTGCACTTCAAGCAGTGGCGGTTCTAGACCAATTTTACTGGGGGGGGGGGGGCAGGCTGGGGCCAGTTATTTCATGAGAGGGGCACAATAAAAAGACAACGACAGTATAAAGTACTTGTGTAAAATAAACATAGAATACGGTAATTGGTTTTTGTACATTTAAGTTGCAGTCCTGTGTTTGTTTGTTGTTATTTGTTTTAGTAACTTTAAGTGACAATTAAATTTAAAAACATAAACAGTATTTGCTTTTATAAGGTAATGTAACAGTTTATCTCCACTGTACATCGGGCCTCTGATTTGATTTAGTTCCAATAAATCGTGATATTGTAACCTTTTTTTGTGAGGGGGCCACAGGGGGGTCCCTGGTCAGTGTTACGGAGCGTCCACACTACAGCTTCAAAAAAAGCTTGGAGCTGGGCGTGTCTGTAGCTTGGGGATTTTATTCAAGCAATGCGACCAACAACCAATCACATGAATCTCCCGCCCCCGACATACAAAGCAAAAAACCCCTGGCCCCTGTTGCCCCTCCCCCATAGAACTGCCCCTGACTTCTATTATTATTAAATATTCAAGTAATAATGATACAAATAATAATAATACATGTAATTTATAAGGCACATTCACTGTACATATAGAGGGTCAAATTCAATACAACAATTATAAAAAAACACAACACTTAAAATATACAAAAGACTAACTGTATTTACACTATAATTATGTAACTAGTAACTATTAACTGTTATCACACATTAGAAGCAGTTTGGAAAAAGGGAGTTTTGATTTCAAATTAGATTGGTGCAGTTTTGGATGTGTGAGAAAAACGAAACATCTCGAGAATTATTTTGAAGCACAATAACACATTTCCTGTTTAAATAATCTCTAAACTCATGTAATTGTATAAATGGAAAAAGGTTTTATTTGTTAGTGCTGTGTGTAGTTGAATGCTACATACATACAGATAGTTTTAGCATGAATGTATACACACAGTACATCACCACAATGTTTTTTTCCTTTTCTTTTTTTCAACATCATTCACATAAAGTACAGTTTACAATTGAAAAAGCTATAGGAGGGAACAGTGCTCAGGAGGAGGGGGGGACCAGTTCCTAGGAACAGAACACAGGAACTAACACAGCAAGCATGCAGAGAGCAACAGACACCGGGTTCTGATGGGTTATTTAGTGGAACTGTAAAAGAAAGGGATGATTGTAGGATGGGTAAACTGATTATTTATCTATTGAAACCACCAGTTATAATGAAGAGGGGTGGATTTATTGAATTTGTGCTTAAAGAGGAGATACTACTCTCCTTTCCCTGACTGTGGGTTGGATATGGGATGGGTTTTTTTAAACCCGGATTTAACAAGCGCATTTTTTTTCTCCTTTTACTTTTTATTATTCCTCACTTTGAGTCCGCCTACTGAAAAGCACACATTTTGTCTTGGCATTAACAACCCTTATTGATCATTCGAGTTGATTTAAGACAATTGTATATTCTGTACTCTGGCGACCGTATAAATAAATGGAAGCCTTTTTTTATCCTTAACTGATCCCAAGGAATAAAGATTTTCTTTAAAGATTGACAGTATTTCTTGATCTCGTTTTCAGTCTTATATTGCCAGATTCTGGAAATAAAAATGGCGGATGATGATGAAGGGCAGAGGGCTTTGATGCTAAAACGAAATAATTGCAAGCCAGAATAAACAATCTCCTTGGCTTCCTCCTTTTGCATTAAATACTGCATTCAAACCATGGTTCAAAAAGTTGAAGAGGTTAAGGGAAACATGGCGATCACAGTTGACGATTTAACCAACTCCGGCTTCTAAAGCACAAATACAATCTCATAGCACTCGAAGAACAGGAAGGTGTCATTCAATCTGGTAGAACACAGCATCCACCTCAACATGTAACAGGTAACAACGGTATTAATATTTCTTTCAAAAATATTTAACAAAAAACAGCAGACCAGGAAGGTTAGCAAATATATATAGATATATATAAAAACAAAACAAAAAGGCGCAGGTCTGCTGAAACATTTCTAATACAATTCTCTACAGTCTTGACTCTTGATTTCCCTGTTTGACAGAATACGGTTTACATTCACACACACACATGCAGAGTGCTCGTTAAGGTTCCCTGCAACACACCGGTACAATCACAACATGGACTACAAAAACAACATTTTCCCAAAAATATTTCACATGGTAAATAGTAGCAAGAATACAAAAAAACAGCTCATACATAATGTTGCTTTTGTAAGAAAATGGACACTCACACATCCATAGTATGTACAGGCTGAGACAGGAAGTGTACGATCAAAGTTGGATATTTTCAGTACAAAGAGGTCGAACACGACGGACGTCTGCAGGAATGAGCATTATATTAGTGTGAAATATAAAGGAATGAAGGGTAACAGTGGTATTATTATTTTTGTAATGGTTTTCTTCAGCTGCTTTGCTAGTCTACATACCTTTGAGATTGGGCGCCGTTTCACTGTTGTTTTGTTACATCCAAATTTAGGGCAGCACAATTATCTTAAAACTCTGGCCACATCATAAACTTTATTAAAAGTTTACTTAAACTAGGGCTGTACTGAATAGTTTCCAAAAACTTAATTTGTAAAGTTACATTAACATTCAAATGCTGCACAGCTTTTTTGCATTTGTAGTGCACCTGTATTATCCAACAGCGCCATGAATTACAATTATAGAACCACCATATAAAAAAGAGATAACGGGATTATATTTTGGGGGATTTATTGAAGTGCTCCATCAAGAATACTTTTGTTTGTTCAGAGTGGTGCCTCATAAAATATGATATTGACTTTTGAAGCTTCATTGGAAAACCTCAACAGAAGCTGCCATTGTAAAAAACCTACATTCGGTACAGCCCTAACTAAAAACCCGAAGAGAATCACTAGCCTGAAGGAGTAGAAACACTGCTTCTGTATTACTGTAGGGAGATAATAACCTAAAGCATTTTGAGTCTGAGACATTAGTCAAATCTCCAGTCTTCTGATACTGAACTGGCTGAGACAGGAAGGGGAGGACACAAAAAGCAAAGATGAGAGGAAGATGAATGGAAAAACTGAAGAGCAGAGAAGAGATATGAGAGAAAGAAATAACAAGAGAATGAACCCCTTCTAGTGGACACTATCAGTTCGTGTGTGGGAGAGAAACTCCCTCTAGAGGATATTCCGGGCATAATAGGGCCTCTCAAAGTACCAAATTCAAAGAAAGCTATAGCTGTCACATAAGACAGTTTAATGAAATAACTTTTTTTCCTTCAATTAGGTGGGACATAAGTATTAATGCATCAACCTGCATTATGGCACCCGTTTCTTTCTGATTTAAGTTTGGCTGATGGCAGCTTAAGTGGCTGTTGCCTCTTTACTGTTAGAACTGTCTGATTGTGGTGGCTGGTCTACCTGCATGTGCCATCCGACCTCTGCAGCTCATCCAGAATGCAGCGGCTCGCCTGGTCTTCAACCTTCCAAAATGTTCCCACACCACGCCGCTCCTCCGCTCCCTTCACTGGCTTCCGGTAACTGCTAGAATTCACTTCAAGACACTGGTACTTACCATGCTGCGAATGGATCTGGCCCTTCCTACATCCAGGACATGGTTAAACCGTACACCCCAGCTCGTGCACTCCGCTCTGCATCAGCCAAACGACTCGCTGCCCCCTCGCTGCGAGGGGGGCCCAAGTTCCCATCAGCAGAAACACGTGGGTTTGCTATCCTGGCTCCAAAATGGTGGAATGAGCTCCCCATTGACATCAGGACAGCAGATAGCTTACACACCTTCCGGCGCAGACTGAAAACTCATCTCTTTCGACTCCACCTTGAGGATAGAACTATTAACAAAGCACTTATATACTAATAAAGGACTGGCTTATCTAAAGCCAGTTGAGTAGCACTTGAAATGTTTGGCTCTATGAAACCTGATGTACTTATATGATTCTGTTTTCTACAAGTTTGTGTCTTCCTGGTCGAACGCACTTATTGTAAGTCGCTTTGGATAAAAGCGTCGGCTAAATGCAATGTAATGTAATGATGCAATGAGGAGAGGAGGGATAAAAGAAAGATGTGGAACAAAGAAAAAAAAAAGTGCAGAAAGAAAAAAGAAAATATCTGACAGGGTCAGAACAAAAGTAAAGCATCAAACATTTGATGTTGTAATGAATGCAATAATCATATCCTGAAAATGTGGATGGACAAGACAACAACAGTTTGGGGACTGTCTGTTTAAGAGAAAAAGTCTTTATAAGCACTCTGGCACTGGGTAACCACCGCCTTCGGCTGTGTGCTGCACTGTGTGATCCTGCAAAGAGCCTAAGTCACTGAAACGCTCCCCACACCAAACACATTTAAACTGCCCTTCTCTGGAGTGTGTGCTCGTGTGTTTGGTCAAGTGCTCGCGTTGTTTGAAGCCCTTGGTGCAGTGGCCACATTTGTACGGTTTCTCCCCAGTATGCACGCGCCGGTGTCTGTTCAGGTCCGAGGAGTATTTAAAACGTTTCTCGCATTCAGGGCACTTCAGCGGCTTTTCTCGGGACGGGTCGCATCGATGCTGGACAAATTCTGAAGATGACAGGAATCGGCGATCACAGAGGGAGCACTTTAGAGGCTTCTCCTGGCAGTGAGAGTTTTGATGCCGCTGTAACGTAGAACCCTTCTTGTACCCTTTACCGCAAACTTCGCACTTGTACGGCTTGTCTGGCGAGGTGTTGGACGACTCGCCACACTTGTGTCTGAGCAGCTCTCCAGACTGGCTGAACTCTTTCTGGCATGAGGCGCACTTAAACAGGTTGTCCATGCCGTGGACGTGCTGGTGGTAGAGGAGGTGCGAGGGCTGCATGAAGCCCTTGTCACAGAGGTTGCATTTGAACGGGCGGTCCGCAGGGTCTTTGTGCGTTCGTCTGTGGCGCACCAGTGCGTACTGCTGCTTGAAGCTCATCTGGCACTCGTCACAGTGGAAGGGACGCTCCTCCGAGTGTGTGCGCTCGTGCTGCCGGAGGTCAGACGGACGCTTGAAACCTTTACCGCACGTGGCGCAGCGGAACGGCCGGGAACCCTGCGGATGGCAGGGGTGGTGGAGAAGCTCCGACGACTCTTTGAAGTGTAGCTCGCATAAATTGCATTTGAATAAGTGCTCGCCCGAATGCACGTACATGTGACGCACGAGGTGGGAGCGGTGCTTGAAACTCTTCTCGCAAACGGCGCACTTGAATGGCCGTTCGCTGCTGTGTGTCCGCTGGTGGTGCTGGAGATGGGATGACTGGCTGAAGGCCTTGTCGCATGTGTCGCATTTGAAGGGTTTTTCGCCCGTGTGCACCCTCTCGTGCCGCGTGAGTTCTGACATGTGTTTGAAGCCCTTCTGGCAGACGGAGCATTTGTATGGCCGGTCTCGCGCCGAGGGAAACGGTAGAATGGATGAGCTGCTGCTTGCCGATGCCCCGTCGCTGCTGGGCTGCTGGGGAGTATTTGAGGTGGGCGTGGTGTTGCCAGAAGAACCGGGTCGGTAGGTTTTCTCGCATATTGAACACTTCATTGGGTTGGTGCTGTTGTGGGACGTATGGTGCTGCGCTAAAGAGGTGAGTAGAGAGAAGCCCATCTTACAAACTCCACACACAAACGGCTTCTGCTCCACCTGAACACACTGGTGCTCTAGCAAGTCTGTCGCCTGGTGGAAAATCTTCAAGCACTGAGTGCACTGGAATGACCTGTCCTGATTCACCATGCACTGGTGCTCGTGTGGGTTGGCCAGGTGAGAGATATCATGTCCACAGGCCCCGCACTTGTGTCCTGCTTCCGTTGCTACCTGCAGGGTGCTCTGCTGGGCCTGGGCGGGGTGCTGCTGCTGCTGACTGAGCTGCCCCCCTCCATGCTGCTGACTGTTGTGTTGTTGGCTGTGCTGTCCATGCTGGGTCTGCTGCGGCTGCTGTAAAGATGTAGCATCCTGCTGTAGTACGATGCCATACACTGCACAGCCCAATGCGTTCTCAGCAGATGGAGGTATGGTGTGGACGACTGGAGGTGGAGTGACTGCATGCTGCTGCCAGGCCTCGGGCATGCGGGCTCGGGAGTAGGGATTCAGTTTGGCAGCCGGTGCGGCCCAACTGCGGTAAGAAATGGAGATTGAAACATATTTAAATAATTAGCTGAGACTTTAGAGTATTTTGAAAAAATTGAAAAAAAAACTCACTCCATTTCAGCAAGTGGAACTGTCCAGAGGAGTGGAGATCTGACTTGTGTGGAGGGATGGAAGTAATCCCCCTACTTTGACTTCATTTGTGGCATTTAACTGGTAACTGTATGAACACAATAATTAAGGTGAGACAGAACATCAATGTGCAATCAAAGGAGCTACTACTCAAAAGCAAAGATGTAAAATGATGTTATATTTACAACATCCACTGCTCAAACTGCCAGTATACCATGGTCAAAATATATATATATTGTTGTAGCAGAATGCTTTCAAAATTGTTGTTCAAGATTGCAAATGTAATTTTCTCCATCAGTTTTGATGATTTTTCTTGATAAACTCTGCAGGATTAAACGTTCACAATTATTAATAATGACTTACTATAAGTACTGTGATCTGTGTTGCAATATTAGGTAACTGTTGGGTCAAGACTATGCAGGCAGCCCCTCAAGACAAATAACACAGCAGATTCTTCCTATCTAGTTTACTAGTACCAACGATAGAAGAGGTTTTTGTTGAAAGCCTGTTTGCATCAGTCATAATGAATCACCCACAAGACATGTATTGTGAAAAACATCCTTACAATTACATGTACTGCATTTGACATTGCTGTAATAATCCCATTTCAGACAAATGTATTTCAAACAACTTGAGATGTGCACCGTGAACGCAGAATTGCACAGCATTGAACCATTCATTAACATACACACTGTAACGCTTAGTCGTAAATGTACATGATTATTAAACCTGTTATTTTTTACAAATGATTAAGTAGAAATCCAAATGCTCAACGATTCGCGTGTAAAAAAAAGAAGTGGAACATTTGCCTGTTCGTCTTCAGGCAAAGATCAGTAGTCTAACCAGCTAGCCTAGCCACATGCTAACTCGGCCACAGAGGCGCAGGGAAGAGCTAACGTTAACGGACTAGCCTTAGGAAAATAACAGTCCAGTAGCTACTGCTGCAGAGACACCTTAGCTAGTGTGTGGTGCATGTAAACAGCGATGATAAATACTGCATTTACATACCTGTGGAGTCCAGTCAAGCCTGCAAAAATATCCCCGATAAAATGACAGTGCAGTATGCTAGCTAGCGTTGCTCCCCCAAATAAGATTAGGTTCCTTCTTCACATCCGCAAACGGTGCTTGGATGGTCTCTTGTTAGAGCACTGTGCTCCGGGGGCCGGATTTTTTTTATTTGCGGGTCATAACAATTGGTGAAAATTCTCTCACGGTTTACCAATTTGCCAGATAAACGGTCTCGTTTCACGTATACATTTATTACACTCCTAAGGCATCCTCTCAGCAATCCAAAATACATGCATTTTGTTAAAGATGGCTAGCTAGCTAGCTATCAGCTAGCTTCTGAGCTCCTGCCCGCACACGGGAACATGAATAAACAAATAGTTCATTGGCATGCTCACAGTCAGAACACACGCGCACTCACACACACACACACACACACGCACGCACGCACGCACACACACACACACACACACACACACACACACACACACACACACACACACGGAACCTGGTTTTCTTGGCTTTTACTTCTGTAGACGTTTCCCCATTCAACAAATGTATTCGCAAATCAAGTCATAAAGAATAACATATGAAAGTGAATGTTTATTAGACAACACTTTAAAATAGGGTATTTCTTATTTTTCTTCTTCTTCGGTTCACCTCTTTTAAATGTTGTGAGGGCTAACATGCATTTTGACATATTTCTCAATTTCATTATGCATATCGTTTCACACCTTTGAAAGGGGAACTACTTTGAGCCAGAGCTGCGTTTCACTGGGAACAACATTTGTGTTACAAAAGGTTATTTACACCGGAAGCGCAGGACTGCGTTGACAACTCGCCGACTGGTTGTCATTTGCCGCTAAAAATACGTTTTGTAGCCCAGTCAACGTGCTTATCTGGCCTACATTTTAACTTTAAATATGTATGTGAATTAATATCTGTCTCTTAGCAAATGTACATGTGTATTTAAGTTTCGCTATGCACTGACACATTACACATGACAGGATGTTGGTTTGCTACAGCAGCAGCTCGGAGGAGGAAAGTGAGGACGCAGTACCGACTGATGAAAACAACAGTTGTTCTCGAAAGTGTCAAGAGGAAGAGGATGGTAACAACGGTGGCCCAGCGAGGAAGAAACACAAAATTGAGCAACAGGCTCCTAAATCAAGGTGTGTGTTTGTCAATGTGTCGGTCTGCAGAACTGAAATAAGTTATCAGATATTTTACTTGAGTAAAACTAGCAGTGCTATAGTGTAAAAAAGTTAGTACAAATGGAAGTCTTGCATTCAAAATGCTACTCGGGTAAAAGCACAAAAGTATTAGCATATGCTTAACGTAGCAACAGTTATAGCACTCATTATGTAGTGTGTCGCCCATTTCAGAACCATAGCTATTTTATATAAATTGTATTATAAATATTGATGCAGTTATTTAAGGAAGGGTTTAATTGAGTATATTTACATGTATATAGTTCTAGGTAGCTCAACAATATAACATAGTTTATAAATTGATTTATATTTTGTATTACTCATCCTACTCTGGAAAGTAACAGCTGTAATATAAAAGTAGTAAATAAAAAAATGTGCCTACAAAATGTATAATTCAATTTGAAAGTGGCATAATTTACAAATATTGAGACATTTTACCTAGTTACATTCCAACACCACAAGACAGAGAAACATACACCACATATACAGGATGAGGCAGCAAACACATTTTGTAACATATGATCAAAAGTAGGTAATTTATTTAAAAATAAAATATGTATTCAACTTCTTCTCCTGGCCAACCCCTTGAGAATGAACCTATGGTCTCACCGGTGTGTGTTTCATTAGGCTTCCGCTCCCTGGCTGCCTGTTGGCCATGTTTCCAGATGAAGAGGACGCAGAGACTGAAGACAGCTCTCTTCATGGTGGACGCATCCGCTCCTTCAAACATGAGAGAGGCAACTGGGCCAGTTACGTTTATTTACCATGTAAGACCAACACACCATACTGCTGCTGGTAATAATTACTTCATTCTAATTGATTTAACCCACCTTCTCTCTCTCTCTCCTCTGCACATCAGACCATCCTGAGGAGGAGTTCATGGAGTTGTTGGAGGCTCTGCTCTCGTTTGCCAGTGCCCATGGAGCGGTTTGGACCCTGCAGGAGGAGTTCCACCTCAGCCTGTCTCAGACGGTAGTGCTCAGACACCACTGGATCCAACCCTTCACCCAGAGCCTGAAGGCAGGTCTGATGCACTGCAAGAGGTAAGCTCAAATACCCATACAACGAAAGAAACTCCTATTTGATTTGTTCATTTATTTTCTGCATAACACCAGTGTGTTTGCAGAACATATGTACAGGAACACTATGTACAGGAAGCCATTTGTAGGACAAGTATTTCAATTGTGACAAAAAATCCATACATTTTCAGTAATATTACCCATAAAGCCTCCACTGTTAACGTAGAATATAAAAATTGAGAAAATTCTCGATGAAATCAAGAAAATGTTGGCCGCATTTAACAAAAGCAGAAATATATATCAATCTATCCATTTGGGTATAATTCAAGTCTCATTTACTCAGTTCTATGCTCGCTACTTCCCAAAACACATGCATTTGTACTAAAACCTTGTTTTAAATTGTTACGCTTTCACAGTTGCACTACCAGTCTGAAGTTGAATACAACTTTTTTTTGTGAAAATGCATGTGTGAGAGAAGTACTTAGCATACAGTACGACAAGAATAATGAAGAGAGTGCAGGCATAGGTAATCAATGAAACACTATACATATTGGATCTCTGCAGGTAAGGTGAGGAAAACGGTATACAGTATGCAGCAGCAGTATAACTTGCACTGGAGTAAGTGGAATAGAGAACATCGTTGATAAAAGATAGTCAAGTTGCATCAGAATCTGACTCTGGTGGAAATGTGTCCATGCTGTGTTTCTTGTTTCCAGGTTTCTGTGCACAGCAGGGAGACTGAGGGTCTACTGTAACGCTGAGAGGACCAGGTACTAGGGCTGCTAAATTAATCGTATTTTAATCGCAATTATGATTATGGCTTGCAACGATTATGAAAACAACGTAATCGAAATAAAACGATTATTTTTTTATTAATATTGTTACCTTTTTTTTTTTTTAATTAAATTAAAAAAAAATTGTATTGGTTTTTCAGTTGAGTTATACTTGAAGTTCAGGGTAATCAACTGTTAAAAACATACTGTTCAAAAAAAAAATCTCCAATATATTGATGTTTTCAAAGTAAATGGATAATCGTTTTTAATAATCGTGTTATCAATTATTGACCCAAATAATCGAGATTGTGATTTTTGCCATAATCGAGCAGCCCTACCAGGTACAGGCACTGCTTTGAATTATCTCCCTTTCTCACTAATAACATATACTGTATACACGTATAACTACTGTAAGTCACTGGCAAATGAGAAAATGAGCTATAAACAAAAATATATGCGTGTGTGGGTATTATTCAGTCATAGGTCTTTAGGTATATACTATAGTCTTAGGGCTAGCTGATATGCAGACAATCAAATATCACAATTTGTTTTGACCAAATGCTTCCATATGGGTTCAGCAACATTATGGCAGAGTTGATCATTGGTATTTTCACATATTTTTAACACAATGGTATTTTGATAAATATTCATCACTTATTAGGATATAAGGAACAAGTGGTGAAGGCAGATAATAGACAGTCTGGTACATTTAGAAATTCTTATGACTTTACTGTAATGCAGCCCTTAAAACCATGAAAATACAACAATTAAGCCATATTACGATAATTATAATAAAATATCACAATTGTATGAAAGCATTAACTGAAAATTGATGATAATGCAAATAAAAAATGGAAAACCAAACAAATAAAACATATCAAAACCAACAAAATAATAAAAATCTCCAAGAATACTTAGTCTCAGATCTCAGTTTCGATAATATATCAACATTTTACATTACACATTCAGTTTTAACTGTTGCAAAAAAGTTATTGACTTATCTGTCAAGTATACATTTGAATTCTTAATGTGTCTTTGAAAAATATCTTATCACTCTGTGTGTTGTCCCCCGCAGGACGTTTCTAGGGATGGAGGTGTGCGCTGGGCATGTTCAGATAATGGACCTGGTCCATGAAGTGGACAAAACCATGACGGAGTTTCACCTGGACACCTTCTATAAGGTCACTGTCTGAGAGACACATTTTATCCTTTGAAATATATAGCAAGACCAGTTTGTGTGTCACTCTTTAAGTTTGAATTAGTATTTTTTCGTTTAGGGTACTATTAAATAATTACATTTAGATATTGAGCTAATAGGACAGGTGTATTTTTTGCATTAAAACACCCAGTTTGTCCCATATGACTTATTGTAAAAAATAATTACTATTCAATAAATGATTGTAAACCTAACATCCACCCTGGTCTGTTTTGAAGGATCCTTCTTTCCATGTGAGTCTGGCCTGGTGTGCTGGAGACCTGACGGGACAGATGCAGGAGGGGTGCATTCAGGGGATGCAGGTACACTGACCCCACTCTGTTTCTTACATCTTAAATCATTCCAATGTTCCGCCAATATATAAATGCCAACATATAAGGGGGTCATTTAACAGGTGTCTCTATTACATAGATTTTCACAAAGAAAGCACTAATAAGTATATGTGTTATAATTATAAAGCTGTTAAAAAGCATCATTCTTGAGTAATGCATCCATTTCAAAAACGTGTGTTCATGCAAAAGATTTCAAATCTAAAGACAGGGTTCGTACGGTCATTGAAAACCTGGAAAAGTCATGGAAATTCAAAATGCAAATTCCAGGCCCTGGAAAAGTTATGGAAAACAATATTTTTCCCAAAGTTTTGGAAAAGTCATGGAAATGTAACTAAAGTTGCGTCAAATATAATTTACATGTTATCTAATCGTCGAAATAATCTGCAGTCGCGAGCTGTTATGTGCCATCATGACGCGCATGGTGTTATTTTTTAATATATGAAGCGCGAGCTGTGTGCTCGAGTCTTCCTGCCTGTCGGCTGAACTCTGCTGCTCCGGGATGAGGGTCAGCTACATTATCTACGGTGTGTTCGTTAACTGTGCGGAGTCACTGTGGCACAGACTGCACCGCTGGCGAACAGCTGTTAGAACGGGCCGTTCAGGTGTTCAGAGCAGAGCGGCAGAGCGTGATGTGAACTGAAACGTTTTTCTGTCGCAATATCATTTAAGGCAGGGGTACTCAAATACAAATCTTAAAGGTCCAAAATAAACATTTCAAAAAGACAAAGGTCCGTTTATTACGTTCATTCAAACATTTAAACAATTGCAACAAGATTCTTAACACGAGGTTGCAAAAACAAAAATAATCTGTATGCAGCAGTTTTCATTGTTATTGTGTCTGTGCTTGATCCCTCAGAGTCGCAGTGTAAGAGCTCAATCAATCAATCAATCAATGTTTATTTATATAGCCCAATATCACAAATGTTAACCGATAACACTTTGGCTCTGATGCGGCCGTTTCTCTGTCTGCAGTCACCACTCTCTGTACACGAGCAATGTCCCGCCCACAGCGCTATCTGATAGGCTATTATTGAAGTGTCAATCAACACTGAAGATTTTCCGGGCGGGAGCCAGCCATAGAGGCGGGACCTTCTCAGATTACAGGCAGGTGCGAAGAACGCAGACACAGACAGAGGCAAGCAGCAGCGCTGAGCGGCAGAGCCATACATGTGTTTCGAAGGTAAATCAGTTGAAAGCCGAAGTTCAATAAACATCCCAATCCCCTATGCTGAAGTTGCAAAAACAGCACGATCTATTGATCTAATTCTATCAGCTTCCCAGTTACACAGGGACGGGGGAAGTCAGTCAGCGTGCAGCGTCTTGCAGCGGAACTGTGGTGCGGAGGGGGGGCTGCGAGTGAAGCCTCGCAGTTTTTCAGGTTGATATGTGAAGCTCATTAGCTAGCCAACATGTATTTAGCAAATGTTTAGCAAAATATTAGAAGTGAGGCTACTAGTCTAACGTTAGGTCTACTGCAATAGCCTCACTTTTAATAGTTTGCAAAACATTAGCTAGCATAGTGTTTTGCAGTTGCTAGCAGTTTATTGGGATTTTATGCTAGACAGACAGGCATTGGTTTGATATAATAAATTAAGCATTATTGTTAGTTAAGCATGTCAGCCTGCTGCCCCACTTCTTGTCTCTCTAACTCATTGCAGATGGCTGCACTAAAGAAAAGGGCACAGAGAGGAAACCAGTTGTAAGATGTTTTAAAAGTTCATTAAACATAATATAGGCTATGCTTAAATGCATTTCAAAGAAGTTGTGTTGGAGTTTGTGTTATTCTACATTTTGACACCAAGATTTTCTGATTTTACTGCAAATGTATATCGGTTCCAAATATCGGTTATCGGTCTCCTTGATTACTAATAATCCGTATCGGTATCGGCCTTGAAAAAGCCATATCGGTCGATCCCTAATATAGACACCAAAAAGAAAGACATTTGGGGAAGCTGGGTTAATCGGAACATGAGAGTACACAGGTATAGACAGAGAGAAGGAAGAAGTAAGATGTCCCCCGACAAACTAAGCCTATATCAGCAAAACTAGGGGCTGAATCTAATCAGCCCGAACTATAAGCTTTATCAAAAAGGAAGGTCTTAAGCGCACTCTTAAAAACGGATAGGGTGTCTGCCGCCCGAACACAAACTGGAAGCTGATTCCACAAATGTGGAGCTTGATAAGAAAAGGCTCTGGCTCCCATTGTACTTTTAGAGATTCTAGGAACAACCAACAACCCTGCATTCTTGGAACGCAATGCCCTAGTAGGACAGTAGGGTATAATGAGTTCTTTAAGGTAAGATGGTGCCTGCCCATTAAGGGCTTTGTAGGCGAGAAGAAGAATTTTAAATTCCTCCTCCTATAGGGAGCCAGTGTAAGGCAGCCAGAACAGGAGTAATTTGGTCCCTTTTCCTAACTCTGGTTAGTACACGAGCCGCAGCATTTTGAATCAGCTGAAGCGACTTGACTGACTTCTTGGTACTCCCTGATAATAAAGAGTTACAATAATCCAGCCTAGAAGTAACAAATGCATGGACTAGTTTCTCTGCATCGTTTTGAGGCAAGATATGCCTGATTTTTGCAATGTTACGTAGATGGAAGTAGGCGGTCCTTGAAATTGATTTTATGTGGGCGTTAAAGGATAAATCCTGATCAAATATAACACCAAGATTCCTTATAGTCTCACTGGAGGCCAAATTAATGCCATCCATAGTTAGTATATCTTTAGATAATTTGTTTCGTAGATTCTTCGGGCCAAGTACAATAACTTCAGTTTTGGTCGTGTTTAACATCAAAAAGTTTAAGGTCATCCACGTTTTTAAGTCCTTAAGGCAGTCTTGAATTTTATTTAGATGATTAATTTCATCAGGCTTGATTGATAAATATAGTTGAGTATCATCCGCATAACAATGAAAGTTTACAAAATAATTCCTTATAATATTGCCTAACGGAAGCATATATAATGTGAACAAAATAGGTCCGAGCACTGAGCCCTGTGGCACTCCATGGCTAACTTTGGTTTGCGTGGAAGATTCATCGTTAACACGTACAAACTGAGAGCGTTCAGATAGATAGGACCTAAACCAGCCTAAAGCAGTTCCCTGTATGCCAACTAAGTGCTCTAGTCTTTGCAATAGGATATCATGGTCGATAGTATCAAATGCAGCACTGAGATCGAGCAAAACAAGAATAGAGACAAGTCCCTTGTCTGAGGCTATTAGAATATCATTTGTGACTTTAACCAGAGCTGTCTCTGTGCTATGATGTGTTCTAAAGCCAGACTGAAAATCTTCAAATAAATCATTGTTTTTTAAGTAATCACACAACTGTTTTGCGACTGCTTTCTCAAGAATTTTTGAGAGGAACAGAAGATTAGAAATAGGTCTATAGTTGGCTAAAACCTCTGGATCGAGGTTGTGCTTTTTAAGAAGCGGTTTTATCACTGCTACTTTGAATGATTGTGGAACATAGCCTGATAATAAAGACATATTCATAATATTTAATAAAGAAGTGCTAATTAATGGAAAAACTTCCTTCAACAGCTTAGTTGGAATTGGGTCTAACATGCACGTTGATGGTTTAGAAGAGAGAATCATTGAATGTAATTGTTCAAGGTTAATGGCTGAAAAGCATTCTAGTTTACTCTCTAGTGTAATATTAGAACTTACGTTTCCGGGAGCTGTTGATAACACTATACTGGTCAAAGGCAAGAGGTCATTAATTTTGTTTCTAAGAGTAACAATTTTATCGTTAAAAAAGCACATAAAATCATTACTACTGAGTGCTATGGGAATAGAAGGCTCAGTGGAGCTGTGGCTCTCTGTCAGCCTGGCTACAGTGCTGAAAAGAAATCTTGCATTATTCTTATTCTCATCTATTAATGAAGAGTAGTAGGCTGCTCTCGCTTTGCGCAGTGCTTTCTTATATTCATTGAGAGTAATATGCCAAATTAAACGAGATTCTTCAAGTTTAGTGGAACGCCATATCCTTTCAAGTTGTCTAGACTTTTGCTTTATTTTGCGGGTTTCTGCATTATGCCATGGAGCTAATCTATGTTTTATTTTCTTCTTTTTCAAAGGAGCAACAGAGTCTAATTGTATTCGCAGCGCATCTGTAGCACTATCAACAACATGATCAATTTGGGGTGGTGTACATTTTGTATAAGTTTCCTCCCCTACATGCAGACATGCTATCGAGTTAAGTATTGGTGGAATCTCTTCCTTAAATGTGGCTATAGCACTAACAGATAGGTTTCTGCTGCAAGAGCTTTTGACTAATGCTTTGTAGTCTCGTAATAGTACTAAAAAAGTTACTAAGAAATGGTCGGATAAAGCAGGATTATGCGGTTCGACTAATAGTTGCTCAATTTCAATACCATAAGTCAGAACAAGGTCGAGAGTGTGATTATAGCAGTGGGTTGGTTTATTTACACTCTGACAGAAACCAACAGAATCTAATATAGAGTTAAATGCAACAGTAAGGCTATTTTTATCATCGTCAACATGAATATTAAAGTCACCTACGATAATTACTTTGTCTGTTTTAAGAACCAAAGTTGATAAAAACTCAGAGAATTCTGATAAGAATTCTGAATAAGGACCTGGTGCACGATACACTGTAACAAGTAAGATTGGCTGCAAAGTCTTCCAGGTCGGATGCGTAAGACTAAAAACGAGGCTTTCAAAGGAGGTATAATTTAATTTTGGTTTAGTATTGATAAGTAAACTTGAGTCAAAGATTGCTGCAACTCCACCTCCTCGGCCCGTGCCTCGAGCAATATGAGTGTTGATATGGCTGGGTGGAGTGGCCTCATTTATGCTGACATATTCTTCATGTCTCAACCAAGTTTCAGTGAGACAGCATATATCAATATTATAATCTGATATTAAATCATTTACCAATATTGCTTTAGATTCTAGAGATCTTATGTTTAAGAGACCACATTTAATCTTCCTGTTTTGTTGCACTGTAGTAGTTGTTACATTTACTTTTATTAGGTTATTATGTATGACACCTCTATTAGGTTTTACCTTAAATTGTCCTTGGGCAGACACACACACCGCTAATATTGGGTATATTATTGGGTTCGGGATTCCTATGGATGACTGCCTAGGAGAGAGCGCAGAGAAGCGTGTAAGACTGCGACTCCGCCTCCTGGTCTCAACTCCAGTTTGTCATGGATTAAGTCCACAAAGCCCTGAAATGTTTGCCGAAATGAGATCTGCACCTTCCAAAGTAGGATGAATGCCGTCTCTCTTAATCAGACCAGGTTTTCCCCAGAAGGCTGTCCAATTATTTACGAAGCCCACATTGTTTGCTGGGCACCACCAAGACAACCAGCGCTGAAATGATGACATGCGGCTATACATGTCATCATTGATCAGATTGGGGAGGGGACCAGAGAAGATTACGGTGTCCGACATTGTTTTAGCATAACTACACACCGACTCCACATTAAGTTTGGTGCATTCTGATTGAGCTGCACAGTTATGAATAAAGGCAGCTGCACTCTTTTTCATTCAGCATTCCCATTATTGCTTTATAAATGTCTTGCCCCCTTGTGTGTCCACTGAGGTTCGTCAGGCCCAACACATCTTCAACAAACTCCCCCTTTGCCTCATCATAAAAACTCACAAACACCAGCAACTGAGCATTGTCAGTGGTGTCAGTGGACTCACCCACAGCTAAGGAAATGCACTGTGCATTTTGTATTCCATCACAAAGCTGATTAATCAAAACACCAGCCAGTATTTATGTTCTTCTGGTTGCTGTGGAATCTGAGAGGGGGATTTGCTTGATTTGACCTGTTATTTCCTCTTTTTGTTTGCCTTCAACATGGTCTCCATCACTTCAGTCATGCATTCTTTTATACTTCAGTTATGATCCAGTGGAAAGTCCTTACCTGCTGGCCTAGTTAAATCAAAGTGGTTACTTTTTTTTGGCTGGGCAGTGTAGTTTTACACACAGTCTTATTTGACTTTCTCAGGACTTAAAACTGTTTTTTGGGGGTAGACCCCCTCAAAGAAAAAAATATATTTACACACGTAAGGTCATCATCTTAACAGTGTTGTATGCTCATCCGTGAGCAGAGCATCAAGTTGACGTGTATTACAGCTGAATGCGGCGATTACCATTTTGTTCAGCAAAACGCCTCACAAACGTATTAAGATCAACAGCTTTAGTGCGTTTTGATTCAATGCTGAGTGCAGCCACACTGACAGTCTCTTCTTTGTCAGTGTAGACCGCAAATACCTCATTCCTTCAGTGCTTGGGTCCGAATGCTTCTCGTTTTGCGCCGTCCCGTTCAAATGAAATCGCCGCCAATCATATGTCCACGCTCGCGCCAGGACCGGGGGAGGGGTTACATGACGTGCATCTTGTGCTGCATTCACTTGCACTCGGACATTAGAGACTAGGCTTGTTTGAGACAAGCAAGACCTGCGCAGACCTGCGCAGTTGCGATCAACGTCTTGCTAGTGCGTTGCATGATGGTTAGTCATTTTGTCCGACTTGCTCTGGAGGCTCGCCCACATGAGACTTTGAAATCTCGCGGGGCAAAGACGCCCGCAGCCTTGAGAGCGAGGCGAGGCGAGTTGGCGCAGTTCCTCTCCACGGGCTGCGGAAGCGAAATGCTTGATGGGAAACGGCGCGCTGGTATCTCGAGCTGAGCGCTCATTGGTGGTTTTTACCACGTGCTGCTGATGAAACTCTCCAATTGGCTGGCAAAAGTTTGTTGTGGTTTTGTGTCAGTTTTACGTCGCCACATCCATTCCCATTTTTCATCATTGTTCCACAATGTTTATCATCATGAAATTAATATCTATATATTTTATACTATACTGCTTACCGTTTTCATACTTTATATATCTTAGCATATTCATACACACTGTTCATACTGCTCACAGGCTGATATCTAGTGTATTCATACCCCTCACTGTTTATTCATCATTCAATTCATGCTATATGTTATTCTGTAGATTGTGTACATTACTTTTCACTTCACTGCTTGTTGCACCTGGTTAGAAGCTAAACTGCATTTCGTTCTCTCAGTACCTGTAATATGTGCAATAACAATAAAGTTTAATCTAATCTTGAGCAGGAACAAATGTATTTACTTAGTACATATCTGATATTAACGATTAAACACATTTGTGCATTCTTTATAAATGCAAACCGAGTCAAGCCGACTCCGGATGTGGCGGTATGCACCTTAAAGTTGTTTGCAATCCGCCAAAAAACCGAGAGAAGAAGAAGAACAATGCGAAGAAGAAGAATATGAAGAAGAAGAAGCCGACTCGGAGCTGTCCGACTTCAGGCGAGCTTTTTGACACCTCCCCCGGCTGCGATCGGCTACTCGTCTACTTTCGAGGCGAGCCGCAATGTGTCTCAAACAAGCCTACTTTCTCTCATAAATGTCTGATGAGCGCTGTTTGCAGTCTATGGACATAGCAGATCATTTTGACTTGTTGCGTTGTGGCGATGTCTCGCAGATAACACAGATAATACATATGCAAAGTATAATTTGCTCAGAGTCCAGAGACAGTTGTGGTTTGTTCCGGATCCGGACCGGAGTCCGTACTTTGAGGATGCCTGATCACTGTGGCACAGACTGAGCCGCTGGTTAACAGCTGTTAAGGCCCTGACACACCAAGCAGTCACCAGAGGACTAGCCGACGCTGAAGTCGGCTGTTGCCTGGCCGTGTTCTCCTGCGTTTTGGCCATGTGTCGCACGGGAACACACCGCACCGACTTCAGTGCGTGAGTGGCAATAACTCTCCTTACCAGCAGGCGGCGGTAGTGTGTATTCGTCATTCAAAAGAGGCAACAACCGGAAGACAGAGAAGAAGAAGAGTATATTTTCTCCGTAATATCATACAGAGCTGGCCTCTCCTGGATCAAGGTGATGAGCAGGTCTTCGTTTGCATCATTCCAGATCGCCATGATGAGATGAAAATGAATAGCAGTCTGTGTGTGCCTTCTTAAATCGTTTGTTTACGTCCCTCACTTCCGCTTCGCTTCTCATGCACTGATTTGCTAGCTGAACAGCCAATCAGAGTGATTATTTGGTTATTTGGTTTTGTTTCCTGTTCTGAAGAGCAGCTCCTCGCAGTCCAACTGCAGCACGAAAGGTCCTTCTTCATGGTTATCAACCAGACTCTAACAGGAAGAAAGGCAGACATTGATTAGCATTGACATTTAGTTAAAATTCCTGTTAGTGAGTCAAAGTCAAGTACTCTTACTACCCAAAGTTAGTCAGTAGTGTTCAGCACAATTCACATGTAGACTATTGTATGATTTGTTGGTGTTATCTAAGGCTTACATTACACCTAGACTCTACCTAGACAAGAGGTCAACTGTTAGTAGTTCAGACCTTTTTTATATCGCTTAACAGAATATTGGCTGATATTGACCACACTGGTAGAACAAAATAAATCGGTAAATAATGCCTTTTGGCTCAGTCAGTTTGATTACCTGTGTTCAAGTTACTTTAGGCCTACATTTTTATTTTTTATTGTTTATTTGGCAGGGACAATGCACAGCAATGAACACTTAAAACATTCAAATGTGTCAAGCGTAACTACGGAAGAGGATTAGGGCCACATGAATATTTTTTCCAAAAAAAATATTCATGTGGCCCTAATCCTCTTCCGTAGTAACAGTGCCAGATTTAGCTTTGAGCTAATTTCCATCCGCAGTCCCTCACATAAAACATTTAAGAAAATTACATTTTACAAACATAGCAAAAACAAAATACATGATATAAAAAGTGCAAAAGAGCAAGAGCAGCATACACAAGTATTTATGACATGGTGATACAATGTAGCAGCAACGACATATAAAGTGCAAGAGAAGATACAAGAGATGCATAAAGTGCAAGAGGAGATACCCCTGTGTTAAAGTGCATTTAGCGGTGATTACACGTCTGTTTGTTTCTCAACCATTCTTTGAGTTGACCTTTGAAGCTATTGAGAGTGGGACAATCCGTATCTCAGTTGGGAGGCTATTTCACAATGAGCTGCCTTTAACGGAGAGGACATTTTGTCCAAAAGTGGTCCGTCTACGGTGGACTTCGCAGTCTCCTCTGATTTCTGTCCTAGTGCAGCGTCCAGTGTGTTTTCTGTGGATGAATTCCCCTAAGGGAGGGGGGGGCAGTCCATGTAAACATTTATTAAAAAAACACATACTTTTAAAAGACTTAAAATTGGCAAAACATAAGTTTACTATCATAAAATGTCAACCGCAAATGGAGTACTTCTTGTACAATTTAGAAGATTACTTCTTTAAAGGTGGGGTAGGTAAGTTTGAGAAACCAGCTCGAGATAGGCCCTGACACACCAAGCAGTCACCAGAGGACTAGCCGACGCTGAAGTCGGCTGTTGCCTGGCCGTGTTCTCCTGCGTTTTGGCCATGTGTCGCACGGGAACACACCGCACCGACTTCAGTGCATGAGTGGCAATAACTCTCCTTACCAGCAGGCGGCGGTAGTGTGTATTCGTCATTCTGCAGGTCTCCCTTGAAAAAGAGATCTATGATCTCAATGGGACCAATCTGAATAAATAAAGGTTTGAAATGAAATGAAATGAAATTCAAAAGAGGCAACAACCGGAAGACAGAGAAGAAGAAGAGTATCTTTTCTCCGTAATATCACACAGAGCTGGCCTCTCCTGGATCAAGGTGATGAGCAGGTCTTCGTTTGCATCATTCCAGATCGCCATGATGAGATGAAAATGAATAGCAGTCTGTGTGTGCCTTCTTAAATCGTTTGTTTACGTCCCTCACTTCCGCTTCGCTTCTCATGCACTGATTTGCTAGCTGAACAGCCAATCAGAGTGATTATTTGGTCCGACTGCCAGACCCGATGCATGGCCGATTCAACATGTTGAATCGGCCATGCATCGGGTCTGGCAGTCCAAATAAGGCGTGTCACGGTCGACGGTGCGGGACACACCAACCTGACTACGGCGCCGCGAATGCCCGACAGCCTCTGACGTACCTCTGAACTGTAGTGGAGTAGAAGTACACCATGTACCTCTGAACTGTAGTGGAGTAGAAGTACACCATGTACCTCTGAACTGTAGTGGAGTAGAAGTACACCATGTACCTCTGAACTGTAGTGAGTAGAAGTACACAATGTACCTCTGAACTGTGGTGGAGTAGAAGTACACCATGTACCTCTGAACTGTAGTGAGTAGAAGTACACCATGTACCTCTGAACTGTAGTGAGTAGAAGTACACAATGTACCTCTGAACTGTATTGGAGTAGAAGTACACAATGTACCTCTGAACTGTATTGGAGTAGAAGTACACAATGCACCTCTGAACTGTAGAGGAGTAGAAGTACACCATGTACCTCTGAACTGTAGAGGAGTAGAAGTACACCATGTACCTCTGAACTGTAGTGGAGTAGAAGTACACCATGTACCTCTGAACTTTAGTGGAGTAGAAGTACACAATGTACCTCTGAACTGTATTGGAGTAGAAGTACACAATGCACCTCTGAACTGTAGAGGAGTAGAAGTACACCATGTACCTCTGAACTGTATTGGAGTAGAAGTACACAATGTACCTCTGAACTGTATTGGAGTAGAAGTAGACAATGCACCTCTGAACTGTAGAGGAGTAGAAGTACACAATGTACCTCTGAGCTGTATTGGAGTAGAAGTACACCATGTACCTCTGAACTGTAGTGAGTAGAAGTACACCATGTACCTCTGAACTATAGAGGAGTTGAAGTACACCATGTACCTCTGAACTGTAGAGGAGTAGAAGTACAAAGTATCAAAACATTGAAATACTTAAATAAAGTACAAGTATCTCAAAACTGTACCCCCGTATAGTACTTGTTGAGTTTATGAACATAGTTACTTTACACCAGTGGCTATACAGATAGAAAGACTAAGCCTTGCACAGAGGCATGACAATACATTTTCAAAATGCTCAACAGTGCTGCCAGAATTCTAAACTGACTGCTACACAATTAAAATAAATGCTTTTATATATTTCTATGAGATGTGACTCTTTGGCGTTTCTGTTATTACCTGCTGCTTTAGTTGTTCTGACTGCTAACATTCTGTTATTCCTCATTTTAAAGCCGATATTCCGTGGGGTCGGGGGGCTCGGATCCTTGTCACCTTTTTCATACCTGATGACTTTGCCTCCCTGACTGCAGTTGCTGCAGCGTGTAGAAGCTAGTAAGCCTACTATTTGACTTGTTTTAGATAGGCACTACATGTTTCATATGCAGACCTTATTTTCCTGTTCCATGTTCAAATAAACCATTTTCAGTGGTCGTTTTGTTTTGGTCATGGAAAATGAGGTAAAGGTCATGGAGAAGTCATGGAACAGTCATTGGTGAAAAAGTGTATGAACCCTGTGTAGAGACCCTCTTGGGTTGGGTCACGATGGAAAGAAACGTGATCAACAGGACCCTACGGAGCTCTTTAATCTGCTGTTGTATCACTATAATATTTCTAATGGGAACTTATTACGAGTACAGAATACATTTACAGTGACCTTTTGTACCTTTGGGCAGTTTTATGATATGAATTGAATGTGGTACTGTAATGTTATATTCCTACAGAGTTATTTCCAATAGTAGTAGTACTACTAAAGTAGATTTGGTTTTTCTACTATGTATATATTGATTGAGGCATCTCTTTAGTTTTGGCACTCAGTAGCCATGCTATCCTCTTTTATACAATATTTTACGTACATATTTATCTAAATGTTAATTGTTTTGTTTTATAATAAGGGTTGATGTGGACTTAAAGTTCTCAAACGTTGGAAGAAGAACCCAGATCCTTTTATGTTCCCTGAAAGGTAGGGTAGGTAATTTTGGAGACAGGCAGGTAGACATCCAGTTACTTTAGCCGGGCCGGCTCAGATGATTGGTTGTGCTTTTTACAGCGCTACGGCTTCCACAGATGACGTGTTTTTATGGATTTGTTGTCAAAGCACTTAAGATATTCATTGTTATCGGGATGTTAAAGGAATGGTCCACTCATTAGATAATTAATCAAAACTTCAGTATTTAGTGAAACGTTATGTTTAAACCATACCCTGAAGAAATCAGCGATATTCCCCGGTAAATAATGATTTTATAGCTCTTTTTTATCAAGACCTGTATATTCCGTCTGGCCGCCGCCATGTTTGCCATTTTCAGTAGTCACGTGATGGTCGTGACGTCATCCATGCGTTCACTTTGTCAACACACGGAAACATGGTGGAGTATTTCAGTTCGGACTCGTCAGCAGAGGAACCAGTTTTGACCAATGTGAAGAGATTGGATGGGGGAATTCAGCCATACATATCAGTATGACAATACGACACCCTCTGTCCGTAGACCCTCACATCGTACAAGGAAGAACTTCCGAAGAAAACCCACAGTTTAAAGGGAACATGGGAGAAACCTCAGGGAGAGCAACAGAGGAGGGATCCCTCTCCCAGGACGGACAGACGTGCAATAGATGCCGTGTGTAAATTGAAAAGATAATACATCTGCAACATAGGTAGTCCAAATGTTTGGAAATGCATGTGTGTATAATGGGAAGATGATATAAGATACTATATGTATGCATGTAGTACCACCCTTGCTAGCGATTCCCTCTCTAGTTTAGCATACTCAGCTTCGTTGTCCCTGGCCATAGAATCACGATTTTATGGGGCCGGAAAAAACTGGGGTAAAATACACACTAGCCGGTACTACGCTATATGGAAAGGCCACCAAAAACTGTCCTGGCCTGGACGTTAAAACGGGACTAGCTGCTGCAATGGAAATGCGCTATAACATACCTTATTCTTACTCCGAGCACTACTTCTGCTCCTCCGTCGCTTCACACTTGCAGAGGGTGATTTCTCAACTGGCCGAACTGGTGTCCTGGTCGGTGATGACAACAGAAAGACCGATGGTACTGCATCTCCATTGAGTAATGGTTGTTCTTTAAATCCCATGTTATGTTTGATCATACTCTCAGAGTAGTCGTCCGGAAATGTGAAATGTTCGCTGCATACATGAGCCTGTGAATCTCTCGGTTCGGGCCGGCCACATTCCGCTAGCCACTGCCTCTGAATGTACTTCTTATGCTTACCTTTTGGCAACAGATGGAACCGAGCATTCCGTGGATTGTTCCTATCCGAATTATGGCAATATTTCGCAATACAGTGAGGCATATTTGAATAGAGAAACTACAGTAAATAACATGGAGATCAACGTGTCTTCGAAAACCAAACGCATGGTTTACGTCACGTCCGGAAAATGGCGGCGCCCACAGTGTTGATGTTATTTCGGTATATAATCAGTTTAAAATCACTGATAATGTCATCGGATTAAAAAAAAAAAAAAAGAGAGACTGGCAGAGACTGGTCTGTTTTATCGGATGATAATTTTTAAAAAATGAGTGTCATGAGCATACCATTCCTTTAAGAGCATTCCATGGAATATAACAAAAAGTGCCCTGACACACCAACCCGATTTTGGGAGTCAGAGGCCGTCAGAGGCTGTCGGGCATTCGCGGCGCCGTAGTCAGGTTGGTGTGTCCCGCACCGTCGACCGTGACACGCCTTATTTGGACTGCCAGACCCGATGCATGGCCGATTCAACATGTTGAATCGGCCATGCATCGGGTCTGGCAGTCGGACCAAATAATCACTCTGATTGGCTGTTCAGCTAGCAAATCAGTGCATGAGAAGCGAAGCGGAAGTGAGGGACGTAAACAAACGATTTAAGAAGGCACACACAGACTGCTATTCATTTTCATCTCATCATGGCGATCTGGAATGATGCAAACGAAGACCTGCTCATCACCTTGATCCAGGAGAGGCCAGCTCTGTGTGATATTACGGAGAAAAGATACTCTTCTTCTTCTCTGTCTTCCGGTTGTTGCCTCTTTTGAATTTCATTTCATTTCATTTCAAACCTTTATTTATTCAGATTGGTCCCATTGAGATCATAGATCTCTTTTTCAAGGGAGACCTGCAGAATGACGAATACACACTACCGCCGCCTGCTGGTAAGGAGAGTTATTGCCACTCATGCACTGAAGTCGGTGCGGTGTGTTCCCGTGCGACACATGGCCAAAACGCAGGAGAACACGGCCAGGCAACAGCCGACTTCAGCGTCGGCTAGTCCTCTGGTGACTGCTTGGTGTGTCAGGGCCTATCTCGAGCTGGTTTCTCAAACTTACCTACCCCACCTTTAAAGAAGTAATCTTCTAAATTGTACAAGAAGTACTCCATTTGCGGTTGACATTTTATGATAGTAAACTTATGTTTTGCCAATTTTAAGTCTTTTAAAAGTATGTGTTTTTTTAATAAATGTTTACATGGACTGCCCCCCCCTCCCTTAGGGGAATTCATCCACAGAAAACACACTGGACGCTGCACTAGGACAGAAATCAGAGGAGACTGCGAAGTCCACCGTAGACGGACCACTTTTGGACAAAATGTCCTCTCCGTTAAAGGCAGCTCATTGTGAAATAGCCTCCCAACTGAGATACGGATTGTCCCACTCTCAATAGCTTCAAAGGTCAACTCAAAGAATGGTTGAGAAACAAACAGACGTGTAATCACCGCTAAATGCACTTTAACACAGGGGTATCTCCTCTTGCACTTTATGCATCTCTTGTATCTTCTCTTGCACTTTATATGTCGTTGCTGCTACATTGTATCACCATGTCATAAATACTTGTGTATGCTGCTCTTGCTCTTTTGCACTTTTTATATCATGTATTTTGTTTTTGCTATGTTTGTAAAATGTAATTTTCTTAAATGTTTTATGTGAGGGACTGCGGATGGAAATTAGCTCAAAGCTAAATCTGGCACTGTTACTACGGAAGAGGATTAGGGCCACATGAATATTTTTTTTGGAAAAAATATTCATGTGGCCCTAATCCTCTTCCGTAGTTACGCTTGACACATTTGAATGTTTTAAGTGTTCATTGCTGTGCATTGTCCCTGCCAAATAAACAATAAAAAATAAAAATGTAGGCCTAAAGTAACTTGAACACAGGTAATCAAACTGACTGAGCCAAAAGGCATTATTTACCGATTTATTTTGTTCTACCAGTGTGGTCAATATCAGCCAATATTCTGTTAAGCGATATAAAAAAGGTCTGAACTACTAACAGTTGACCTCTTGTCTAGGTAGAGTCTAGGTGTAATGTAAGCCTTAGATAACACCAACAAATCATACAATAGTCTACATGTGAATTGTGCTGAACACTACTGACTAACTTTGGGTAGTAAGAGTACTTGACTTTGACTCACTAACAGGAATTTTAACTAAATGTCAATGCTAATCAATGTCTGCCTTTCTTCCTGTTAGAGTCTGGTTGATAACCATGAAGAAGGACCTTTCGTGCTGCAGTTGGACTGCGAGGAGCTGCTCTTCAGAACAGGAAACAAAACCTTCCGCATCCCTCTGAAGCCCTGAAAGCGGATACATGAAAACCTTGAAGTCCTAAGATTGACAGCGGTTTTCTTCTGACACACTACAGAGCTGGAACACTTAAACCCTCTTAGTATTGACACTGCTGGCAGATATGTGGCAGGTCCAAACAACGACAATCAAGGCTCCCTAGAGTGGTGCAGTGGTGATGTTTTTTTGTAGGCTCTTTATTGACACCACTCCAAGCATAAATGAAATCTGCAGAAGTAAAAAGCAGTAGTTAGGCTATAAAGGAGCTACATCACCGTCGCCACCGCTAAGCTCAAGGCGGCCTATGTTCAGCATAATGACAGTCAGTTGTCTTTTTTTTTAGTCTCTTTTTAGCAACCGCTGTTTTTATGAAGTTTTGGATATTCAGGAATAGTGTAATTATTATTATTAAAATGTGACAATCTCAGCTTGATAACCACAGACCTTTTTCAGGCATCTCACCAAAAACATGTTCAAAGAAACATTACGTTTGAGACAAGGGAACTTTAAGTGCTAAAATGCGTACTGATTTACGGGTTTTGAGACTCATCGCTGCACCATTCTATGGCATAAGAATATACATTGTTTTAAAAAGATGTATATAAATAAAGTTGCTACTGGTTTCTACTTCTTTGCACATGGGATGCTAATGCTACGAGATGTGATAAGTATGGACGCCCGTTTGCGCCACAGAAAAGAAAAAAAAGTATCCAGTAATTCATAATAATGAGTAAGTCATAATTATGTGAAAGTAAGTCATGAGATAGTAAGCCGAAATAATTAGATGGTGAGTGATAATGAGATAGTGAGTCATAACAGTTTTTAAACAGGCTTCCATAGATCAGGGTCCAGAAAGGTGAATGTCACGGACATGTTTTTCCGAGAATCATGACGCATGTGTGAGAAGCCTCACATTCAAAGGGTGGAAAGCCACAATGAAGGGAAGTTGTGGACTTTATCAGTATTGAAACCTCAATAGTGGTTCCCAAACAGACGTGAACACATGAAGGGAAAAAGTCGTCACTAAATAAAGTTAAAATGACAATTCTCTCTGACTACTGTCCTAGAGCACTAAAAGAAAAGTCAAGCTGATATTTGAAATGTTTTACTATATAGAAGGCAACAAAAGTTTGACACATTTATGAGAGTTCATAGCAGAGTATCAGTGGTGTGGCCCTCAGGGGCCCGCATGGCACAGAACAATCACTGGGGCCAGAGAGACTGACTGCTGGTCCACAAGGACAAAACTCTGCACTGGAACTTTTAAAAGAGAAAAATTACAAATGACAAACAGCAAATAAAATATCCAATTGAACAGAATATGTCCCTTATTTGTGCCTGTGTAAATTCAGTCCGTGGAGGCACACCATATGTGCAGAACCACTTATACTGTACAGAACATGCAAAGTTAAGAGAAAGAGCTTAATAAAGCAGGTTAAAGTATGCACAAATTGCAACACACTGACTCCAGCAAATAGCCTCTCCCTACCTCTCTGTTTTTGGTCATTTAGAAATCAGGAGCAGAATTTGAAATGAATGTATTCGTTTAAACTCTTAAAAAAATTATCAATAGCCCAGGATTTGATCCGATCTCGCTTCTTTTTGATTATCTTCGCATGTACGGTCTATTTAAAGGCAAAAAATATATATTCATTTTTAAATACTCGATAAAAGTAGCTGACTTTTAATTAAGACTGTGAGATGCGATTGAAAGCTCATAGAAAAGCCAGTAAGTGGACTTTAAAGTGTAAAACTGTTCAACCATGCTATTTGACCTTTCAGTGGCTTCAACCAGACTGAAACCAACTTCCATATCCCAGATGTGGATCCAGTCCTTCAGTTAAAGTATGCACAAATTGCAACACACTGACGCCACCAAATAGTCTCTCACTGAAATGTGACTTAGAACTATAGAAAAGCTGTATATGCTTTACTGCTGAGCCTTACAATACATTCGAGTCAGAAATCTCTTTCACAACTTGAATAAATCATCTGACTTTGATTAATAACCTAAGAAAGTGGCACATACAGTATATCCCTGGTTGACTTGTACATACACGTCCTATTGTAGATTTAGTAGGTAAAATCTTGGGTTTAAAAGCTTATAACAATATAAAAGCCATTGTATTTAGGATTACCTAACAGTAAACAACCTGACATTAACATACATTGTATAATTAAAGCTGACATAACTGAGACGTTGACCCTAATTAAATGTATTATCAACAAATGACACATAATTGTATTAGGTTATTTAAAAGCAATAATATTAAAGGTGGGGTAGGTAAGTTTGAGAAACTGGCTCGAGATACACTTTTTGTTATATTCCATGGAATGCTCTTAACATCCCGATAGCAATGAATATCTGAAGTGCTTTCACAAAAAATCCATAAAAAAAATGTCATCTGTGGAAGCCGTGGCGCTGTAAAAAGTACGACCAATCATCTGAGCCGGCCCGGCTAAAATAACTGGATGGCCTACCTGCCTGTCAGCCTTCCATCTGTGCACAAACTGATCTCGTGCCCTCATTGGTCATGTGCGCGTTCGTGTGTGTTGGAGGAGGGGCTCTGTGAGGAAGTGGCAGATTTTTTCAAATTCTAGCGCACTCGAGCTGGTTTCTATAAAATTACCTACCCCACCTTTATGTTGAACCTAATATCAACTAACCTAATACAATTATGTGTAATTTGTTGACAATACATTTCATTAGTCAACTTTTCAGATTTTTCAATATATAAAATTAAGTTAAAATCATTTTTTTTTTTTTTAAATGTAACAATGTTTTCTAAAGCATAGTGGTGTACACAAGAATACATTAGCAGTCACTGTCCGGAGAGACGTGTCACTTCCTGTCAGCATTATGGGGAGAACAGCACGTCCTTGATGTAAGCCACGGTGGTGAAGTTCAGCAGCATGTCCACATGCTCGTTCCCGTCGAGCTCCTTCAACGTCACGGGCTGTTTCTGCCTCCCCACCCACCGGCCACACTGCTTGGCGCTCTGCAGGTTCACCGTCCCGTCCCCGTCGCTCATCACCACCGTGGGCTCCACGTCGGGGAACTTGTCAGTGTACTGGAAGCTGGCCTGCGTGGGGATGCCGCTGCCGTACAGGCAGTGGACGGCCACACCGGGGGGTCTGAGGTCGGCCACCAGCGGCTCTGTGTCCTGTCGCATCATCCAGCCGTCCTCGAAGTTGATGTCCTTGTAGAGGCGCTGGTAGTCCAGCACGGTGTAGTTAGTGGTGGGGGTCTGCACCAACACCTGGTGATGGATGGAGAAACATAACTGTTGCTCAGATTGTATATGCATGTATATTTATATAATTACCTCTATTATTTTGCCCTTGTGTTTCACTATGAATTGATAAAGGGGAAGCACTTGGATGACATTAAGAGGACATATCTAAGACCCCTTTATATATCACTGTCTTGCAATCAGCTTAATCTTTCTTTAAATATTATATATTTTTGGGTTTTTTATACCCCATTAATATGATTTATTACGATTTATTTTTCACATAGCTATAAAGCCAGATAATTTATTTTCTAAGTGCTTCACCATATTCACCAGTAAGTTTCTAACTTCTGTGAGCATTAAATTATAAATAAAGGTTTGAAGTTTCCAATGCTATACTGAAAACTCGGAAAGCCAAGACAGGTGGCCAAAAACCCAACCTGATCTTTGGCCCAGGAGTGGGCGTAGGGCAGCAGCCAGGAGGTGGAGACAGCAGAACGTTGTTGGGATCGAATCTTCAGCGGGCTGATCACCGGGATGTGGTTATTATCACCTGCAGGAACAGAGAAAAGAAACCAGTGACAGAGAAGTGAAACTGAGCATAAAGGAGAGTTTTACTGTGTGGCTTCCTAAAAAACATGTACCAACACACAGGAGCTGATGTACAGTGGGGCAAAAAATGATTTAGTCAGCCACCAATTGTGCAAGTTCTCCCACTTAAAAAGATCAGAGAGGCCTGTAATGTTCATCCTAGGTACACTTCAACTATGAGAGACAGAATGGGGGGAAATAATCCAGGAAATCACATTGTAGGATTTGTAATGAATTAATTGGTAAATTCCTCGGTAAAATAAGTATTTGGTCACCTACAAACAAACAAGATTTCTGGCTCTCACAGACCTGTAACTTCTTCTTTAAGAGCCTCCTCTGTCCTCCACTCGTTAACTGTATTAATGGCACCTGTTTGAACTCGTTATCAGTATAAAAGACACCTGTCCACAACCTCAAACAGTCACACTCCAAACTCCACTATGGCCAAGACCAAAGAGCTGTCAAAGGACACCAGAAACTAAATTGTAGACCTGCACCAGGCTGGGAAGACTGCATCTGCAATAGGTAAGCAGCTTGGTGTGAAGAAATCAACTGTGGGAGCAATTATTAGAAAATGGAAGACATACAAGACCACTGATAATCTCCCTTGATCTGGGGCTCCACGCAAGATCTCACCCCGTGGGGTCAAAATGATCACAAGAACCGTGAGCAAAAATCCCAGAACCGCACGGGGGGACCGAGTCCATGACCTGCAGAGAGCTGGGACCAAAGTAACAAAGGCTACCATCAGTAACACACTACGCCGCCAGGGACTCAAATCCTGCAGTGCCAGACGTGCTTAAAGAGCCTGTGACACGGTTTTCCCCCATCATCCAAACCCATCAATTTGAGTACATATTGTCCCCTTGAAAACCGTTACTGAACTGATTTTGGATATTTGTACTTTGATAACCATTAATCCTTCAATGTTGACCATTTTCTGGATCTTCTCGCGGATTCTTCAAGTCCCGCCAAATGATGGGTGACGTCATTGCGGGCACAGCGCTCCAGCTGCACCGTCCAGGATCCCAGCTTCTGCATGTAAACGCACGATGGCGCACACAGCAGCAAGCTCAGAGAGCTCATATGAGGCTGAAGAATCGGTTTATGTTGTATCTGTTAGAAGTTTAGGAATGAGGTGCGTCAATATGGGCGATCATATGGTCATGTAGCCAGTGGTGGAATGGGACCAAAAATCATCCCGGGACTCTCGACCGGCCCACTTCGGTACCGCTAGTAAATTGTCAACGGGGGGAGTGGGGGATGTCAGGGTGCTGTAGATAGTAAATGTAAATATGTAAATATTTGTGTCACTGCATCCTGGTAAAATACAAATATAATGTATAATGTGTGTGTCTTTAACATTAGCGCTGCTAGCCACCTGTGCCCTGTACTACGAAGCCAGTTCAACAGACCCTGGATATGTTTGAGTAACAAACTAACAACAACAAACTAACAAACGAGATCTCGCTAAGCGGTCCTACGACGCTGGTTATCAACTCGGTAAATCAAGCCAGGGTTTCTCTCTCCAGCTGAGAGCGCGTTCACGTCTAAGACACGAGTGGATCTGACTTTAATTACATTTGTCTCGAGTGTTTCGTCAACATAATGTGTTAAATAATACTTCTGCATCCAGTCTGTGACACTGTGAGTGTTGCACGGCCAGATGACGCTGGAGAAGCTGACTCAGATAAGGAAATATATGATATATTATGATCGATGATCTGATTGATGATGTAATATGAATGATAAGTGCGACACGTCGGCGTCTTCTCTGCATACGGCAGTTTAAACTGTATTTTCTTTATCCTGTAATATGACTTGAGAGATTTAAACTCCGCACACTGAGTTAATCTCTTTTCTATAGACACCGGAGGCGGGCAGCGTCAAGTAAAAGAAGTTATTTAGCCTTCTCAAACCTGAGCCTCACGCGCCGCCTATGGGGGATGTGCTAGTGACTTATCCGACCGGCCCACTTCGGTACCGGCCCATCGGGATTCGTCCCGATGGCCAGTCCGCCACTGCACCCAGCCCACGTAAACTGTCAACGGGGGGAGCCTCGCTGCGGGGAAACGGTGGACCTAGTGTCCCGATCGGAGTGGGAATAATAATAATAATCCGTGCATTTTATCCATTAATTTCCCCAACATTGTGGTAAAAAAAACACACGTTTAATCCATGTTGGTGTACTACAACTACAAAAAGCATCGGTTTGTTTTCTCATCAGGAAATGCAGACCGGCTCAAACAAACGATTTTTAATCATCATCCTCACTCATCATTTAATGTGTTCATATGTTCGCCGAATTGACATGAAAGCACTAATAAATGTAGTTTCATCCACTTGAGTTTACAACTACAAAAATAATCGATTTGTTTTTATATCACATCCTACGGGAGGAAATTCAGCAGCTCTCACTCCCGATTTTTAATCCTAATGTAATCATCATCTTCACCACGATCATTTATGTTTATGTCGCCGAATTGACATGAAAGCACTGACAAATATGAATATACTGTAGTCAACTTCATTAAAACGTTATTAACGTGCCTAATCTCAGTAATTCACCATTTCTACGCATGACAACACACTTTGTCCGTGTTTGGCTCTCGAAGCGTTCCCGCATTGACGTCACTTCCGGCTTCCCCCAAAACTTCAAAATGAGTCCAAGGAATTTCCCAGCGATGTTCGAAATTATTGATATTTAACGGAACGGTATCGCTTTTTCTTTTTTAAACTGACGGTTCGAGATTACTAGTAGCCCAATATTTCATTGCACAACAGTTGTTGGGATGCTGTCACAGGCTCTTTAAGCCAGTACATGTCCAGGCCCGTCTGAAGTTTGATAGAGCATTTAGATGATCCAGAAGAGGATTGGGAGAATGTCATATGGTCAGATGAAACCAAAATAGAACTTTTTGGTAAAAACTCAACTAGACGTGTTTGGAGGAGAAAGAATGGTGAGTTGCATCCAAAGAACACCATACCTACTGTGAAACATGGGGGTGGAAACATCATGCTTTGGGGCTGTTTTTCTGCAAAGGGACCAGGACGACTGATCCGTGTAAAGGAAAGAATGAATGGGGCCATGTATCGTGAGATTTTGAGTGACAACCTCCTTCCATCAGCAAGGGCATTGAAGATGAAACGTGGCTGGATCTTTCAGCATGACAATGATCCCAAACACACCGCCCGGGCAACGAAGGAGTGGCTTCGTAAGAAGCATTTCAAAGTCCTGGAGTGGCCTAGCCAGTGATTTTCTGGATTTTTTTCTTCCCATTCTGTCTCTCATAGTTTAGGTATACCTAGGATGACAATTACAGGCCTCTTTCATCTTTTTAAGTGGGAGAACTTGCACAATTGGTGGCTGACTAAATACGTTTTTGCCCCACTGTAACTGTCCTTTAAGCAACAGGGTCCGACTATAAAGTAAATTTATAGAGTAACAACGGCTGTTTCCTAATCATTTTAAACGGCACTCATTAACTTCCAATGAGAAATATGTAAACGTTTGAGGGTCTTTACTGTCCAGCAATGATCGCATAACATAAGTTGTTCGATTAGATAAGACCCCCTACATAAGCAAAACAGTTTCCACAAAGCAGTTCTATCTCTTACCAGAGATGAGCACCCGGAGGGTCTTGGCCACCCCGGCCCACGGTGATCCCAGAGAGATGAATGCTTTGATGTATCGATCCTTCCAGGCCTGTGGCTGCTGGTTGAGGAAGTAAAGGGTGTACATGTTGCCCATGCTGTGAGCAATGAGCACCACGGGCCCTCCTGCCTTCTCCGCCATCTCTTCAATCATCTTCTGCAGCGCCAGGAAATACTCCTTATTTTCATCTGAGAAAGGACACACCACAAAGAAGATTAGTAAACATGACTGGTCCGGGGCCCCAAGCAGTTGCCTGCCTTGCCTGTTCGCAAGCGGCGGCCCTGACTGTGCAGCCCTTATTCGTTCCTTGGGTATGTGGCTGTCTGAAATGTGTTTTCTGTGTTTGCTCATCCATGGTGTTCACATCTTATTTCCCTCATGATATGTTTTATAATATATATTTTGTTAAACTCTCTAGAGACATGTTAAAAACCGCCATGATTTCCACCTGGACACAAACCACATACAGGTTCTCCAATTATAGATTAGTTCATGATTGTTTTAATAAATCATTTTTTTAAAAGACAAGAATGAGGAAGTGTCATTTGGGTTTTACTAGTGAAGGCTCATAATTTAGGGTAACGGTCCAGGGTTTTAAAGGTTCCATGTCGTGGCCATTTCCACTGATCATAATTCCATTGTTGAGGTCTACTAGAATAGATTTATATTGTTCAATTGTCCAAACTCACATTTGTTTCTCATACAGCATCTCTGTAAAGTATGTGTATTCACTCTCTCCACTAAACGGCTCGTTGCAGCTCTTGCCCCCCCCCCCTCCCTGTGAGCCCAGTGTGTTCCGATTGGTCGGGACCAGTCGGGACATTGTGAATCGCGCTGAGCTCCGTGGAGGTGTGATTTCCTTGTTTAGCGATACACATCCAAACTCACCCTGAGCACACACAAAGTCACAGCCGAAGTAAAAACGATAAGTGTGGCTTGATATTGAGAAAGAAAAAGGTTGATAGACGCTGTGAGAATGGGTCTGCAGAGAGAATTTCGCCGCGATCACAACTGTCTGTTATCAGCAGCAGCCAGGAAGGAGAGATCAGCAGAGCTGCCTGCACTGAGTGTGTGAGGAAGTCCGTGGATTGGTCCATTTGGACCAATCAGCGGGGGCTTAACGTAACGGCTCCGCGGACGTAACGTAACGGCTCCACGGATTGGTCCATTTCGTTCCGGGGACGCCACGTGACATCATGCGTACCCGGAAGAATCAAATGGACAATGACGTATCTCCAACGAGGCGTTTTGGGGAGGTATTTTCTGTGTTAGAGTTTTACTCGCTACAGGGTGTACTTTGAGGGTTTTGACTCTGCAGACCGTTTACATGCATAAAAACCTTCATAACACACAAGCAAAACATGACATGGGACCTTTAATGTAAGTTTGTGCATGGTGGCTTACTGGGGGCTTTCCTCCAATCATAGGGCGCTCCTCTGACATCATCATCTCTGGTGTAGCCCCACTCTACCATCGCCTGCACTATAGTGAAGAAATAAATGCCTAGGAGAAACACACAAAGACAAATATTAGGAACAAAAAAAATCCCTGACACATTTCATTCTTGTTTTTCTACCCTAGTAAGGACCCATTAAAAGGCAAGGACATTTTGCTTGGTCCCCACTTCTCCAAAGAACGGGTTTGGACCTTTTACTCACCCACACTACGTTTACTGGGGTCCAGATACTCCAAAGAATACGTCTGTCCGAATCCAGGGACATGGATTTCCACACCCGGGGGGGACGAGCTGCTGTGTGTGGTACTGTTGTAGATAAGCCTACCACACACACACACACACACACACACACACGTCAATTTTGCTTCTTTGGTAAACCAAATGCATTTACACTCACAGATACATCTTACTACAAGGCCCGGATACACTTCCCATTTATAATCACCCACATCCTTGAATCACTCGCAAACCGATGATTCATCATGTGAAAGAGGATGTGTAAAACGAAGTGTCGCACAATGAAATCTAGATTTGTTTGAAGCTATAAAACTCTGATTAATTAATAGGCCCATAAACTGCATTTTGGTTAATTTATTTAATAGCAAATTCAAAGAGGATATAGAGACATTTTTCCTTCACTAAGTATCATAAAGTAATATTGATCGCACAATGTGATGGCTATAGAATAATGAGACCATCTGCATTCTGATTGGTTCCATAAAGGTCATATTATCACTTTGCAATTCTGTCTGCCACCAGGTACGGTTTCCTGGCAAATATTGGCATATAAAACAAAGTCTTGAAAAACAATATGTATTGTGTCCTTGTTAGTGTTGCCAACATTTTTTCTAATAGCTAAAAGTGGTTTTACTTTGTATTATGGATGTAATCGCACAATAATTCTAATAAAGCTTAGTGGTTGTGTTGGTTACGGCAAGGACACACTGGCAAGAGGGGAGGAGGAGCCCGGCTGATGGCAGAAAAGCCTGAGACTGACATTTTGATAGGTTTAAAAATATGGTAGGTTGAAGCTCTTAGTTCAGTTAAATTGGCCAGAGTGGATTTATGTTATTGAACTAAACATCGTCCACTGACTCAGAGTTCCATTTAGCCTCACGGCACGCAACTCGACATGAATAAACCCGTAGAATGACTCATGTCTCATGGGAATGAAGTGAGCTGCAATTTGCCTCGCCATTAACTTCAGCCATAAATCAGTCAAATCATAGTCACATGTTTTAGAAACCTTACACGTTCCAGGGATCCAATGCCTGCAGAATTTGCCGAAGAATATTGTCACATTCATATTTTTTCTTCGGTATGAAAATAATCCAATGTCAACATTGTCTGACTCAACATTAAACTTCTTATTTACATCCATAAAGGCTCTTCGGCCAACAATGTATATTATGGGAACTGCAATTTTCAAAACTTAAATAAATAAAATGATAAATAATATAAAAATCCCAGGAAAAAAGACCCAGAATAGTTATAGGAGTTACACAACCCGTTAGCACATTATGGTTTCATTTATATTTGGATTTCAGTTCTGGTGTGACCGGTAATGTCAGAACTCTTTGGATGGATAATGAGTGACTTCACCACCGAGGCAGGTTGCTGCATGAATAGCTCGTCTCTACTTACTACTAATAAGAATACTCTTTATACTAATACTTTTAGCATGATCCTGCAAGCGTCATTACCCAAGATAGCTTTATGCCCAAAGTATTATTTGTTAACAGGATTATGAGCAAGACTTTTCAAGATTGAACCTAAAAACACTAACATGTATTGAATGTACTCCCATCATAAGTGCACTTATATTGAAATATTTCACAATGAAATGTTTTAATTATAGCTCAATTATTTAAAAAACAGTTTACAATTCAACTGTATTTGCAACAACAACAAAATCATACAATCTAATTCCTGGTGTGTGTTTCCCTAACTCTAAGGAGAAGCCTGAGCTTTACATGAACTATTGTGCATCTGCTAAACTGCCATGGCAGCCAGTCAAAGGATCAGCCAGTTGCACAAGATGTCTTCTCAGGTTGCCCTCATTTCACAACGTTGGTCAAGATAACCAATCCGTTAGCTGCGGTTGAATGTTTATCATTTATTTAGCTCATTTCAGCCTGGATAAATAAAAGCACATTGTATTATTAGGGAGCAGAGCAACAATTCAATATTATTGAAAATAAGCACAACAATGTTTTTAAGAAGGAGATTTTGTAGTTTCTTAGGTCTAAATAACAATAGTAAAACATATATCTTCTCAGAATTACAGGATGTTATCCCAGTTGAACACCATTTAAGCTATCTAATAATCTGCTCTAATAGGTTTTGTAAGATCTGATCAGTTGAATGGCTGAATGTGTGACCTGTAACTCTTTCAGTTGAGTGGGGATGGACACATGTAAGGAATGCTAACTCTTCCTCTGTACCTTGTTGATTAATGGGGGTTCAAAGGTCTGTGTTTCCAATGCAGGTTGATAACTGTTCATGCAGAGGTCATTGAACCCAGGTACCCCATCTCTGTCCTGTTGACAACCCCTCCAGGGATTTGCACTTTTGGAATGTGCCCCACAGAATGTTTTTTTGTTTGTATTCCCACATAAACAGCATCGGTGAAACATTTTAGGGTCACCTTAGTGCAGAAAAATAACATTCAATAATTCTAAAATGTAATATTAGTGATCTCTTCACACAAAATAAAATAGAGGCAGGAAAACAAACATCATATTTCTCTGTTGTTCTGATGGCAAACATGACAAACAAACGTTACGAGAGAACATCTTGGTGAGTTCCTGACGGACAAACAGTACTTTATGTGCACATAGAAACCCATGGCGTACCTTATGTTGTCAATCCAACAGTCAATGGCTACAGGGATCAGCAGCTCCAGGTTGAGCCACAAAGTGAAGAAGTCCGTCTTCTTATAGCAGATGTAATGGACCACACTGGGTTTATCCAGCTTTGCCTCCAACTGGTTTCCCAAATCCCCCGGAACTGCAATGAGCAACATTAGCGATGAGTTGCCGTAGTAAAGACTCACAGTAGCAATTAGGCTCAAAAGTGTCAAATTAGCCACATTAGCAAAGAGTCACATAAGCAAAGCCATATGTGCAATTAGCTACATTAGCAAAGAGTAACATTAGCAAAGAGCTACATTAGCAATTAGCCACATTCAGAAAGGGCCAAACTAGCAATTAGCCACATTAGCAAGGAAAAAGTCACATTTCCAGTGTTGCACTAGCAATTGGCCTTATTAGCAAAAGTGACATTAGCAATGAGCCAGATTAGTACATTTTCAAAAAAGCAGTTAAGAGATAAACCAGCATTTAGCCTAATTAATCAAATGATCAAAGACTCACATTATCAAAGAGTAACATTAGAAAAGAGCCACATTAGCAATTAGCAAAGAGTCATGTTCGCAAAAAAAAAACATTAGCGATTAGCCACCTTTCTGTAACTGTGCTTCCACTGCAAGATTGTCCAAGATGACATGTGGACTGTGGATAGATTTAAATTATAATACATTCTGATGGCAATTCGACTTGTTTTTAGCAAGACTTGAATTAAGACAAGAGAGGTAGCTTTTAAAAACATGCAGATTTAAAAGGTAATAACTACTTTCCACCCATGCACCTTTTGCTTATATTTGGCACTGTATCACATTATCCTGTTCAATCCTATCTTAAAACATTCACATTTCTTTTAATATACTTTATTGTTGTACTTGTATATGTGTCCTGCCATTGTTCATCTTAGCTCTGCTGCAAGCCACATTTCTCCCACTGGAACATTAAGGAAGTGATGTTAACAATCCCAAGCTGTAAAGTCATGTATTGGGCCAGTTCTCAATGATGAATGCCCAGTAGCATCCATCATTGAAAGAATGAAACTAAGAAGATGTATTCTCTCTATTTGGTCACATTTGGAAAAAAGGTTGTGCAGCATGTTAAGCAATAAATGTGTCATTTGTTTCAGTGCTTTAAGAAAAACAGTATGATGTTCCTGATTACTGGGCTTACATTTGACATTAAGAAAGTGGTATATGGGGTGAGTTCGAGTCAGTGTTCATTTATCAGAAAGGTTCAAATTTGGTCTAGCATGATAAATATTGACCACTTCTACAAAGTGGACTGGAAATCGGAAAGAAAAAAAACCTTCAGGTTGTTAATGTGACAAACTTACAAAAACCGCACAAAGGCTTTTGTCTATGAATGTTATAAATTGCACTAATTTGAGAAGTGTTTTTCCATTCTCTATTGATGTGTGTTATACCACTTAAACAATGTTATACAATCTGCAGAAACTTGGTTTGTAATAGCATCAACATGAGGTTAAGTAAGAATTATTTCAAGACACCTTTTCTCACAAGTATATAACCACATTCTTAGCAAACAAACTGCAACAGATCACTGTAGGTCGAGCAGCTATAAAGGCTCTTATGACACACTCATGAGGACAGACAGAGGCTGTGGTTGGAAACAATGATAAGATTGCTCTAAACCCAAGAACCTTTCAAAAAGGAGTTGTGTAAGAGGAGAAATTGCAGATATGTAAACTGTTTAGGGGTAATGTTATATCTCTAAGCATGGATTATAGATTGAAATTTAAATAAAAAGGCATACAAGTGTATTTTAGGACAAAGTTAGATAGAGCCTTCCTCTGTAATCTGGACACATGATTGGCTGCATGAATAACTCAAGTCATATGATCACTGCTCTGCCTGTAAACAAACACACTATCACATTGAAGAGGAGAACAACCTGCATTATGTATGCAAATAAAAACGGGTTAAATGTTAACTAATCTTGTAAATATGTGCACATTAGTGTGGTAATAAGGGCTCTCCGAAATACATTCCCTGACAGTACCGAGCCAGACTACTTTCACAAATATACAAATTTAAATACATTCCTTGACAGTCCTATTAAATCCTCAACAAGCGATGACCAAATACATTTTCGGAACTTGTTTTTCTATTCGGCACCAACTTCAATGATTGAAATTGAATTTCTTCAGGTTAATGTTGACATGTAAGTAACCAGTGGTACACACTGTTCTCTACGACCAATGTTTGGGCGTTTTGTTGGAAGATGAAAATGAAGCAACAGGCCAAACATTTACTTCAGTTAAAAAGTTTGTAATCGACGTATGCACACATTTGATATTTATATACCAGCCGAATATTAATTTGAACATTGCTGAGATTTATATGAAGCGTTATAAGGTTTACAAAAAGCCCAACAATATGTAATTGGCTGTAGAGCCGATGAACGGGAGTCAGAGGCGGTGTAAACTTTAAACGATAAACATTGAGGGGAGTTTGGCCCATCTTGAATATTACCCACGGTAGCTAGCTGTTGATGTGCTGGTTGCCGGGCTGCAATTATAAAGCAACAGACAGTAACAAGAGTAAAAACAATGAAGAAAACACTTACTGAGGACCACGGGGGGTCTCGGAGGCTGACACGATTTGCCACCGAGACATTTCTCTAGCGTTCTCCCGCTGCTCCGAGTCGAAAATAACAACAATAACAACCCGACTTGGAGCAGCGAAGATAGGGCGGTTATCCGGTGCCAAGCCGCCATGGCTCCAGATGTCTCATAGCCGGGCGGTCATGGCTCTTCGGTGTGTGTCGGTCTTTGGCGGATTCTCTCTGGTTTGCTGTTAAAGCTCTCTGAACAGATGTACCTCACCGTTGATTGATGAACAGTAAACAAGGTAGTGATCACGAGGTAAAGATTACAGAGCAATGCACCCAGCAACACGACTTTCAGCTATCAAGGCAAAAGTAATCGACCGCAGATGTAGTCGAACAGACGCAAAGCGAGATAAAGTGTGACAATTGTCTTAAAGATCCCATGTCATGGCCATTTCTACTGATCATAATTCCATTGTTGAGGTCTACTAGAATATATTTAAATTGTGCAATTTTCCAAAATCACATTGGCTTCTCATACAGCATCTCCGTATAGTATGCAGGGCCGTCCCTGGCCAACTTGGGGCCCCAAGCGACATTGTGAGATGAGACACCCCCCCCCCCCCCAACCGACAGGAGTAAAAACTATTTTTTTGGAAACAAAGTACTTTGCAAATATAATTCCTGTTTATTATTATTATCGACACAGTTACTTTGTTATACAGTGAGGTAAATGTGCATGTATGTCGTTCAGTATGCGTTTACAGGTGAATACGTCTGCATTTCCTGCCAAATACTAGCCTCAATTTTTTTTAAATATAATTAATGCAAATAAACTACTTCTACTAATAATCATAATCAATTCAATTATATAAATACTATGTTACTTTATTATAATATAGTCAAGACAAAACATGCTTATTACATGCTCAAAAACTGATATTTCTTAAATCTGTATTCAAATATAGTTCCCTCTGTCTGCAATGTATCAACAACTACACACACATTTCTATCAGTATTTCTCTGTGTTGTGGTTGACATGATGATGATGACTGTTAGGAGTTAAGGGGAGAGGCTGAGCATCACCATGAAATGTGCAAATTGCACGGAGAACTGCGCTGAGAACTGCGCACAAGCCGAGCTCATAAGCCGAGGCCCCCTGTGCGAGGCCCCCTGCGCTAGGCCCCCTGCACAATGTGAGGCCCCATACAGCCTGCATGATCGGCCTGGAGGGACGGCTCTGATATTATGTGTATCCCCAGGCCCACCAAGTTTACTCATTGGCCCACCCTGAGAAAGCTTTGGTGTAATTTTTTTAATTAATTTTTTTATTATTATTATAAAAAAATGTATTCACCAATTGAGAATATCCATGCATTCAAAGTGAAATTCAAGTGAACAAATATCGAGTTGAATTAATGTTGTATGTGTTTTATCCTCTGAACCGAACTCATTTACGGTAAAAACTGGTTGTTGCACTCCAAATTATCTGAAAGCAAGGTGCTTCTCATCGAGGTGGTATGGAGATTTTCCCTGGGTGGAGTACAGCGCAAGTAGGGAGTAGGGACGTGCTTTTCTGCAAAATGTGCAGACATTTCCCCAGCCCAGGAGCTGAAGGTGCATTTACGATGGATATGTAGACTGGAAGCACCTGCGTAACTCGTTGGAGATTTTTTTTAAATAAAATAATACTTTATTCCGAGTGTTCTTGCTTTTTTCTTTGGAAGTCATCACATAACGGCATTGTAATACACAGTTTGTCTGCATTAAATATTACATATCTGCCGTAGATATTTATTTATAGAGCCCTGCCAAAACTGATTACGTGACATGGATCATAAATAAATTAGCAATTAAACAACATCTTCTATTTATTTTCACACAATACGTCTCCTTGCAGTATCAACACTAATTCGGCTGACTTTTATATTTGATCCAATTGGTAGGTAGGCTGTATTTACACCATAACGGTACACAGCTGATAGAAAGGGATTTTTTTTGTAGTTTTTAAAGATATTATTTACTACCTTTCCAACTCCTCATGCAGTTGACTGTTACAGGTTCATGGTACAATGCATAAGCTTCAAATCGAGAGACTGAAACTGTATTTTCCTTTACCGTTCTGTTTTTTACATTACATTACATTGCATTTAGCTGACGCTTTTATCCAAAGCAACTTACAATAAGTACATTCGACCAGGAAGATACAACCTTGAAGAAAACAGAATCATATAAGTACATCAGGTTTCATAGAGCCAAACATTTCAAGTGCTACTCAACTGGCTATAGATAAGCCAGTCCTTTATTAGTATATAAGTGCTCTGTTAGCAGTTATTTGTTAGTAATTGATTTCACAATAAAGTTAATAGTCTTATTATGTTTGATATTATTATGTTTTATTAACTACACCACTGGTTTTTTGACCCGCACCGCCTAGTGGTTAAAGCACGTTATTGAATGTTTTTGTGTTTGTTGAAGTTTTATTTGATGAAAACATTTAAATATTAAGAGTAGCCTACATACAAAATTAGAGGAAAGTAGAAGGCATGATAGAAATATAGAATATAAAATATCAAGAAGATACTGTAGTGATCTCTACAATAAAACAGTTTAGTGCAGGACGTCCAAAGATATTAACAGGAGGATGTGCAAAACAGACAAACTAATAAGGCTTTATTTAAACATTAAAGAATACTTTAAGTTAAGGTCTTCTTTTGAATAAGAAAAACACGTTGGGGTTATCCACAGATAAATATGAAGTCTGACAACATACTTAACGTCCAATATATTGCATAGTTTATTTTGGCACTTGACAATCACCTTCCCTGAATTTGACTCAGGTGTAACTAAAGTCTGATTTAAAGGTTGTTTATATTTCACATCATTAATCAGAATCTGCAAAGTAACTTAAATAAATGTAGTGGAGTAAAAATACCAGGTTAACCTCTGAATTGTAGTGGAGTAGAACAAAGTAGTATGCTGCTGTAACAAAAACATTTCCCAACTTGGGATCAATAAAGTATATCTTATCTTATCTTAAGATGATCGATGGCTACTGCCATATTTGCAAAATGTGCCTCTGAACCTTGACAAGTGCATGTTTCAGGCTTATCAATGAACAACAGGAGGGGTCACAGACATAAGACCAGCTATTAAATAAAGCTCTTCTGACCTTAGGTGTCATGAGGGTATATTAATTCACCCATTAATTAATTATATGTTTTAAATTTGATAACACCACTGTGTTTCGTATCCCCTAAACCTCCAGGGTGTACACAGTTTAATACTGGCAACTTCTAATTGTGGGAAATACGAAAACGTCTTATAAAGAGACGTGCCATAGAAAATGTTGCGAAACACACAATAGCCATCATGTGTAGTTCTGGGGGGGGGGGGGGGGGGGGGATGGAGCCGGGGGCTGGACCCGTCTAATTCCAGTTTTGGAAAGTCTGCCGTGGTTCCATTCCATTTTATAGAGCTGTGACGCTCAGCGTAACCTTGTCGCACTGCCACTCCAACATCCAATCACAGGGCTTGATGACTAATCACGGCAAGGCCGATGTTGTAGTCCCAAATGATACCTGGGGATTCTGGGTAGTCCAGTGTCTTCGGAAACTGTAGTGTCTTAACTCCGAAAAAACTATTTGTTTCTCTGAATCGAAGGTTAAAAACACAGAAGCATTGTCCACAATTTAAACCAATCAATATTGTGTAATTAACAAGGATAAACTGATGTTTTTTAGTGGATGAGTAATGCAGATATCACTGTGTATTTGACAGTAAGGGGAATATATCCGGTTTTATTATGAAAACTTCGAGACCAGAAAAACTGTTTTCACCCACGCTAACTTTACATGGAAGCTGCATACATGTTATCCTGGCGAGACCTCAAATCATCTTCGTAATATCTATCAAACTATAGATCCTACACATCGACTGGACGTGGATTCTAAGAGTACAATATACACTTCTCGCCAGAAATCGAATGAAAAAGCATTTTAATGGCCAAACTATTCCACAATTTAGTATTGTCCAGAGAGGGTTATTTGTGAATAAACGTGCCTCCGGAGCGTTTGCAATGAATGGGCCGGGAGCATGTTGTTTCTTACAACAAAGTAAAGTGTAGTGATGTTACGTATTGCGCCGAGGCTTCGGAGCGTGTGTCGAGTAATCCCCGAAGCTTTTTGTGAAGCATGTATCGAGGCTTGTATCGTTTTGGGCCAGTGACGTCATCGATGACAAACGAAGCCTCGCTGCCTGTCGATACCACGTGACTGCTTCAGAAAGTGCTTGAGATCGGTTGAACCGTTGAACCACAACGCTCATAATACCCATGGATGTATAATAAGAACCATATTACCCCTCCTGTACCCAGGCCCGCTGGTGACACGATGTAATTAAAAGAGCTCAGACCCTCACTCATATAGAGGTCGGAACATGTCATAATAAATAGATACAAGCATAAATAAATGTAGGAATAAAAACATCAATAAATACAGGAATACATATGTTGCAATTTTTTCCGGGAGCTTTAGTGTGTGTGCTGTGGCTCAACTGGAAAGCAGCTGACTCATGACCGTAGGGTCCCTGGTTCAACGACTCGTCAATACGTCTTTTTTGTTGTTTATAAAAGCTACAGCTAAATGAGATAAAGTAGTTAATGAATGTATTCTTTGATATGGTTTAGCCTTTCTCAGGCTACAACATGGTTAAGTTTATGAATATTATTAAGGAATACAAATCCCTCTTTGCAATGTTTACCAGCCTCCTTAGGCTTTTCAATCACAATCATTAAACTGGAATAAATACAATATTGTTAACATGAAAATATGATTTTCTGTTCGTTGTTTAGAGTTATTCTAAGGCTTTACTCAATGAGAACTCGGTATGAGATAGAGCACACTGTTGAGAAGTCCAATCTGCCTGTTTTACACACTTTGACCAACAGGGGGGTTTGTGTTCAAATGAAGCCCATGATGAAGCCTCATGAGATGAACCCTTTTGCGAACCAATTGGCTGGAAAGCTTCAAAGCTTCATAAGGCTTCATCTCGCCATCACTAGTAAAGTGTATGTTGTTTCTTACACCTCTAGTGGTCGTGTAAGAAACAACATACACTTTACATACTGTGAGACAGTGACCCTTTTAGCGGCTGGATTTCCAGTGAAAGAACCACACACGAGAGGAGGTAGAGTTGCACACCATAGTGTCTTTATTTCACACACTACCATAAAGAACAGCCAGCCAGCATGGAGGTGTTCAACCATCTCCTCCGACTGAAGACTGGCTCTTTTATAGAGGATCTTATTGGGAGAAACCATTCACAGGTGAGCAATTATTGATACACATGTCATCATAATTGGTATAACGATAATGTATAACATTCGGTGCATGTATGATCAGTGGTTTATAGCCAGCTGTTAAATTAACCCCAAACCCCACATTATAACCGACCATAATATATAGAAATGCATTCCCAACTACAACAGAAACCCCTACGCCCATCCCGCCACTTGGTTCGTCCCGGAACCTTCCTTAGTCAGTGTTGGTTTCCCCCGAGGACCTTTTGGCCAAACACACTGGAGCGGACACCGGACGAAACAACATGGGTAAACAATGGACGTAAAAGTTACACAGTGTTCACTTCTACAATTAATGCAACTTAACGTCATGATGTATACACGCTAAAACAGGACATCTGCACACAATGATTAATCTCATCCGCTGTCAATCTTACACAATCATAAATACTCTCGGCGTTCTCGCTATAACTCCCCTCTCTTTTCAGGTGGAGCTGAGGACCGACCAGCATCTGCCAGACGACATTCCAAATAATACGGTTTAATCATTTAACAACGACTACATCAATAAATAGTATATATTATATAAAAATGTGCAAATAGGCCATGTCAAAACTGTACTGTGCAAATCATGCTAATAAAGTGCAAACTGTTCACTAAAGTGCTGAGTGACATTCTTACTGTGCAAAAGGAAGTCGTTATATAAAGTGCAAACCCACATGTGCAATATTACAAGGTCCCCAAAGCCGTCAGTCTATAGTAACGAAGTTACCTTCGTTACACATACACACAGGTAGAAAACAATGGAAAATGAGAAATCTCCAACGAGGCGTTCTGGGGCAGCATAGACAGGTCTTTTCTGTGTTAGAGTTGTACTCGCTACAGGGTGTACTTCGAGGGTTTTTGACTGCAGACCGTATTACATAAACCTTCATAACACACAAGGGGACGGGTAATAACCGGAAAAGCATGACATGGGCCCTTTAAGTAAACATTTGATAAGCGTGATTTTTGTGTAATGATAGTCTTTATTGTAAGTGGAAACATTCAAAAACATTTGGCACATTTACAAAACAGTATAAATTCACATCACTAGCTTAATGTATCTAAGAATATAAATATTTCTATTATAAATCTTAATAGAAATATTACAATGACAGCATAAACAATAAAAACAAAAATAAGCTACAAGTTAGGTCACTTTATCAAACCAAACCAAACAGTCATACTCTCAACCTACCAAAGAGTTTGTAGAGATTGTAAAGATGTATCAGGATCTGAAGTTGTCTTAGTGGACTGTAAGAAAACTACACATACTACAACATTAAATAATCCACCATTAGAACAAATATACTATTACTATGTTTGTAATTATTGGGATAATTATGCGTACCATGATCATTGCCATAAGCCTCATCATGGTGACCAACAAATATACGGAACAAACTAACTACACAGTTTATATAGGAGAATAAACAGATCAGGGTCAAACAAGTCATCAGCCTTTAGTTTAGATAAGGGGGTCATGGTTAGCTTTGTTCCTGGCCCAGATACGTTTAAAAGAGTTACCTTGGCCAAGAGGGGGTGCTAATAATGTTGGACATGTGCTAATGCTTGACATTTCAACAGATTTAGAAGTCTACTATAGAAAATAAAGAACCTCATGTCACATGTTTTATTGTTTAATCTCCTAACTGCTCTTCTATTCCGCTCCATATCGGACATCAATCTCCTTGGGAACGTCTGATTGGCCCTCCATGATTTGTTGGACTTGGGTGATCACCTTTTCGTGGAACACAATGTCCAGGTGGGGCAGCCCTCGGTACTCGGTCACATGCACGGGCTGCTCCTGCTGCTCCGCCCACTGTTTGCAAAGGCTCATGCTAAAGCTGTCCACCGTGTCGTCCCCATCGGCGTAGACAAAGTCCACCGGGTCCTTGTTTGGAAACTCCTCGTCGTATATGTATGTCACAGGAGTTGGAAGGCCCACGCCGTACATACACCACACCTCGACACCGGGAGGGTAGAGGTCTCCAGTGAGGTTCTTGGTGTCCTCCCACATGTGCCTGCAACCAACAAGAAGATTATGGGGTTGTAAAATCGAATAGATACAATGGATCATATGACTACTTGTGAAAAGGGTTTTTAGTATTGTTTAATCGGCTTTCAATGATTTAATCATTGGGGGAAATGGCCAAAATGTAGTGTGTAAAGTGTAGCAAGGGGGATATCCACACCAAAACGTTCTCTTCCTTTTGCCAGTCATTGTTTACAATTCGATCTGCAACTCAAGAATGGAATTTGAATTGAGGGACACAAATTCATCTAATTTAAAGAAACAGATATCTTCATATGAATGCAGATAAATAAATAAGAAACGCTTAGTTGGATTGGACAGCAATCAGGTTCCGACCCTCACAAAACAGTGATTGGTCGATGTGTTGCCTTTCTTTCAAACAATCAATCAATGTTTATTTATATAGCCCAATATCACAAATGTTACATTTGTCTCAGTGGACTTCACAGTTTGTACAGAATATCAGTATGACAATATGACACCCTCTGTCCTTAGACCCTCACATCGTACAAGGAAAAACTTCCGGAGAAAACCCAGTTTAAAGGGAAAAATGGGAGAAACCTCAGGGAGAGCAACAGAGGAGGGATCCCTCTCCCAGGACGGACAGACGTGCAATAGATGCCGTGTGTAAACTGAAAAGATAATACATTTACAACATAGGTAGTCCAAATGTTTGGAAATGCATGTGTCTATAATAAGAAGATGAATCCACGAGGATATCCATCCAGGACCGATGATCCAGGACCACAGCCACGACTCAAGATCCAGGGCTCGCGATCCAGGACACAGGACCGCAGGATCATCCATGACTCCGGATCCCGGCGTATATAGACACCAAAAAGAAAGACATTTGGGGAAGCTGGGTTAATCGGAACATGAGTGTACACAGGTACAGACAGAGAGAAGGAAGAAGTAAGATGTCCCCCGACAAACTAAGCCTATATCAGCAAAACTAGGGGCTGAATCTAATCAGCCCTAACTATAAGCTTTATCAAAAAGGAAGGTCTTAAGCGCACTCTTAAAAACGGATAGAGTGTCTGCCGCCCGAACACAAACTGGAAGCTGATTCCACAAATGTGGAGCTTGATAAGAAAAGGCTCTGGCTCCCATTGTACTTTTAGAGATTCTAGGAACAACCAACAACCCTGCATTCTTGGAACGCAATGCCCTAGTAGGACAGTAGGGTATAATGAGTTCTTTAAGGTAAGATGGCGCCTGCCCATTAAGGGCTTTGTAGGCGAGAAGAAGAATTTTAAATTCTATCCTGTGTTCTATAGGGAGCCAGTGTAAGGCAGCCAGAACAGGAGTAATGTGACCTGCCCGCCTCCAGGACCCTGAGGCGGGAAGATAGTGGCCGACCCCTCCCATGACACAACAAATGGCCCACATTTGTACAATAGAAACTTGAAATCTTGTAGTGCAGGACAAAATACTAATTGGCTTAGCCTTCCAGGTTTGTCAGGGACACAGCAGTAAGGCAACAGGACACAGGAGTGGTTTAAATAAACTAGGGTTTTTATTTACCCAAAAGTCCACAAAGAACATCATACAATAACTAGGCCTATAAAAGAGGTCAACAGAAAATACCTCAAAGAAACATAACAGGTGTTAACTCAACAAAACTGACCTGCTACAATGATAAAACCAAGGAACCTGTATAGTGACTTGGCCAAACCAAGTTGAACCCAAGGGATAATTAATAGTCACATCATACACAAAGGACACTGACAAAACCCAAATCCCCCCTTTGACATGGAAGTAGGTGGTTTGTCCCAATCTGTCCCAATTGACTCCTTGCAGTATTTATGAGTCCTCAGCGCTCGGCCACGCCCTTTACTGAACCAGGAAGTAACCCCAATGGACATGGTAACTCAAGAGACAAAGAAAGTAATTAATACAAACAAATACTTGTTAGCTGTGCTAAAATATTTGAAGTAATGTCAGATTACAATCAAATAAAGAGTTTACCATTTAAAGCAAATGTGTGGTGTTAATTGGCATGTTTTATTGTAGCTGCACTGAAGCAAAACTACTGAAGATGAGGATGCATCGTAGTTGGTTTACCCTGTGTGGCTGTGGCCATCACAAGGTTATATAGGCTTTGTTTTGCAATATTTATTCAAAGGTCACTTCTTATTTAAAATATAAAATGTCTGAGGATAAATACAAGCAATCATAATACTGCCTTCATCAAGAGTCATTGAAGCCCAATACAAATTGATTCTCCTAATAAAAGCTTTTCATCTGTATTAATACAGTTGACACGTGTTTTCAAAATGAAATTAAGGGATTATCTGTAATGAACATTATAAAATAAATCTTTATTCTGTGGTGTTTTATTTCAAAAGTGTTCAGAAAGATTAAATCAATGATATATAAAGATCTTAAAATCAACTAAAGTAAATTTTAATAGCGTGCACAAATGTGTTAATTGCCATGCACCTGATGTTTGATACTGTTTACGTTCAATTTCAGCTATTTTGGGCAAAAACTTATATTGACTAAACATTTTTTTATAATTTACTTTATTTTTCTATTTTCTTGATGCCTGGGAAATATATCCAGCCTGTAGTTCAACATGCACATTTTCTATACAAGTATGTATAAGAATAACATGAACAAGTTAATTTCCTCTCTCTCCTCTTTTAATAACACAATCAAATCATCTTTAATTTTCCCATGACCTTCACTCCCAAAAATAATTTTGTTATGGTTCGCATTTTATACTTGTATGATATCCAGTTTGGACAGATATGTTTGGGAAAAAAAGCTCCTTTAATGGCATAATGGGTGAATCTGTATACCCTGCTAAGTCAGTAGTATTTTAGTTACATTTATTTTATACATTTAAGGAAAAAGCAAACTCAATGGTGGACCAAAAATTGGACTATATCATGTATTCTTAAACCTCCTGTTATCCTGAAATTAACTTTAAACCCTTTATTCTTTGGGATCATTTGACCCCAGCATTTTGAGACTCAAGAACATTTATCATATTTAAAATGTATGTTTCAAGTTGTTCATTGAAATACAACATTAAGCCCATGCCCCAGAATTCCTATTATGTGAAGTTCAAAACATATATGTGACCTGCTCCATCGAAATCAGTGGCATTGAACCGAAGACACATTTTACACTGTTGGAAAGAGGAGATTCCTAGCTTTCTAATGATATCAGGATTGTTTTTGTACTCCAAGTGGTTGTCCGTGTACCAGGTCTATAGCAGAATGCATGAGTTATTGTACTCGGGAGGGGAGTTTGACAGGGTATTACTCAAAAAGTACACTATAAAAGTGCTTGATTGTACTTGAGGTAGTAGTACTGAGTCCAACAGTACCACTTTCACTGAGAACTTATGGCAAAAAATCATTTTATCTCTCATCAAAGATGGCAGAAAACATACATTATTGTACTCTGGAGGGGAGTTTGACTGGGTATTACTCAAAAAGTACACGATAAAAGTGATTGTATCGATTGTACTTGTGGTAGTAGTCCAAGTAGTACTCTGTCCAGCAGTGCCACTTTCAATGAGAACTTATGGCTAAGAATAATTGTTTCCCTCATCAAACTTAGCAAATACATGAATTATTGTACTCGGGAGGGGAGTTTGACAGAGTATTACTAAAAAAAGTACACAGTAAAAGTACTTGATTGTACTTGTGGTAGTAGTCTAACAAGTACTGAATCCAATAGTACACATTTTATTAAGAATTTATGGTAAAACACATTTTTATCGAAAAATATAGCACAAAAACATGCATTGTTTTTATTCTTGTACTAGCGTCAGTGCCGCTTCTCGGCGATTAGCATAAAGACGCTATTAATCGCACACTCAAAAATGAAGAGCTGCTCATTTGACCAAGCACATTTGAGAGACGGCTGAGTTGACCGCAGTAAATTGCGAGGGCAGAACAGTCGATATACTCCTGACACATTTCAAACGGACACCAGAATTCTTCCAATACCAAAATTGCATTCCTGTTGCTTACAGATTCCAGATTCATATGTCGATCACCATTTAGTGATTATTTAGTAATGATTACACTTTGTATATAATTACCCCCTGGTCTGCAGCTCCTCGCATCCCTATATAACTTTGTATAGGGACCTTAATGAGTACTTAAGCAGAGTTAGCATTACCCTCTTTTAGCATTGCACTACCAGGATGGATAGAAGGGTTGGGTTTTGAAAACAATAAATATCTTTCTTAAACTTGAGAAGATAACATTTCTTCTTGGTGGCCCTAGATTGCTTCTTTAAGAAGCAGAGGTATATTATTTATTCATATCGTTTTTGTATTCAATGTTATGTAAGGGATAATGTGCTGCGACGTGGTCATTATGGGGAAAAGAACACCGACAGGCCGATCTAGATCCCTCCGCTTCGCGTCGGGCTCCTGATCAGCCTGTCGGTGTTCTTTTCCCCATAATGACCACGTCGCAGCACATTATCCCGCTTATTACATGGCCACATTCTCAACAAAGTAACGACATGAGTCCCAATATTAATTGAAATGCTTTTATTGATTTATAAAATGTTTTTAATGATTAAAAACATAGTTTAACTGATTTAAAATGACATGCATCCGCTACGAAAAATTGTCCGGTGTTGATGTTTGAACTAGGCTGTTGCAACGGCAGGAACTGCTTCGATAGCAACTAACTCTGTTCATGTTAGCATTTGAGCCTTAGCTGTAATTAACATAATGGTACAATGTGACATGGTGAATGGGAAATCTTTAGGGATATTCAGATCGACGTTCCTGTCCTAGATCCTCTCTCTTACTCTCTTACTTCTCCACTTTTTTCTTCTCGCTCTTGTCTTTTTCTTTTCTTCACTGGGGACTCATCAGCCACTAACCATTCCTCCAAATTACTGTGCTCTCCAAATATATTAAAATTAATGTTAAAATCCTCCATGTTGCTATCACACGACAGCGGAAAACTAAAGACAATCAGACAGTTTGCTTGCTTTTCAAACTGTTAGGCCAGGCCCTCCCATTTGACATTCCTGCCCTCCCCCAATAAACACGTTTTTAAAAATTATTTATAACATTTAATTTTTTTTAAAACATTTACATTTTTAAATTTTTGAAATTATAAATAAACTGTGAACTTTTATGCTACGATGTATGTGATGTCAGATAGTAACTACAAAATTCAAAATTCGCAGGCTACGTCAAATAAATTCACGTGTCTGTTGTGATTTGTGATTCGTCCACATTTAGACCAATCACAGCGTCAAACTCTGCCGCCAATTCTGGATTTGTTTATTGTTTATTGTGCATTCTGTAGACTCCCATTTATGTTTGAATTACAAAATGGACATCAGAAATTGGCTTAAAAGATCTAAGAATGTATTCAAACGAAATAGCGATGAAATAACTGCAGCCGATGCAGCTGCTGGCGACCCTGCACCTGCCGCTGCAGCAGCATGCCTTAATCTCACAAGCTTGACCTCGGCAAACCCCGGGGCTGAGTTAGCGAACCCAATCCTTGACTCATCAAGGCGGCCGCCACCAACGCTGTCCTCCGAGGCACAGCTCCTTGTGCCCCTACCATCAGCACCTGCGTTGCCACACCCTGTACCACACCCGCCAGCAGCAGCAGCTGGGGTTAATAAACCCAGCCAGGTGAAACTGGATCGTTATCCAGAGAGATTGTTTTCAGGGAAGAAGCGCACTTTTGCCACTGCATGGTACAACAACAGATCATGGCTTGAATATTCTTTAAAAGCAGACGCAGCCTTTTGTTTCCCCTGTAGACAGTTTAAAGTGAATAGGCCTACGTCTTCATCTGATGCGGCTTTTACTGTCAAAGGTTTTTGCGACTGGAAACACGCATTACAGACTGATAAAGGACTGCTAAGGCATGCCGCATCAAAAGAACACATTTCATGTGAGAGTTTGTGGAGAGAGAGACAGATACGCGAGGAAACAAATAAGGAAATTAGTACTTTGGTGCACACAGATCAGCTGGCACGGAACCGTTATTACGTGTCAGCTGTCGTTGATATGATAGCTTTTTTAGCTGTCAACCAACTCCCTCTCATGCCCCTTTCACACCAGCGCCTTTTCAGCTCCGGCTCGGAGCTAGAGCCTGAAAAGCGCCGGGTTTTCCTGTTCACACCGGAGCTGCGCCGGCTCTTAGCTCCGGAATCCGCTTCATTTCCAGCTCCAAAAAATTGTCGGTCCAGAGGCAAGAGCTTTGGAGCTAAGAGGTGACGTCGCTTACGTCTCTCTTACATCGAGGCGTGCAGGAAACTAAACCCACCTCCCATGGGTCGACTGTTATGCCTGCCTACAAGCAGTAGTGCCTATAAACACACTTTATAAAGTCAGGCAACACTAACCAGGCTTCGTGTGATTCTGTTTATTTGTACCTTACTTTGACCATCCGTTCACTGTCATCGATCATTGTGGAGAGAGGCAGACGTGTTGTTTTGTATTATTGCAGCTATCGGATGCAAGTAGTCAGTTTAGCTTCGGTTGCTATGCCAACATCACCCGTTTTATACCAGAGAAACTTTCATAACAGCGTTGTGATACCAAACAGTGTCAATTCAGACTGACACACATTCACTTAGGCTAAGGGGAACTGGGGATATGCATCAGCTGCTTGTGTGAGTCGGACAGTGAATACTTTAGAGCGGCCGCTGCAGTGTGAGCTAACCGGGAGCTAACGGGAGAATACACTCCCGTGGAAGAGCAGCACTGCAGCGGTCGGTAAATGCTGCAGAAACACATTAATAAACAATGAACCACGGCACTCTGGAGCAAAGCATAAGGTTGGAGAAGTCGTTATTCAATTTATTCTGGCTTCGTGTGATTAAAAGCAACACGATCATCGACCCGACGCAGTTGTTGTTGTTGTTGTTGTTGTGAGCTGCCGTTGGGGGGCAAATCAGCGATGTAAACGGTGACGTCATGACGCAGCAAGGGCAGCTCTGGGGCGCCAGTGGGCGGTGTGCACAGAGCGGGAGCTGAAAAGGGAAACTGGAGCTGAACCAGAAAAGCTCCCGCTCGGAGTTAGAAACTGAAAAGCGCTGGTGTGAAAGCCGCACCAGAGGTGACCACGATGCAATCCACAGCATGTCCGAGTCAGGCAGTGGGCTCTCCCTATCGCTGTTTGAGTATATGCTGCACAAAGATGCAGAGTTGGCCAAAATAATGGAAAGCATTCCCCACACAGCAACATACACTTCTCACGACATGCAAAATGCCATAATAGAACTAATGAGCACCTTAGTGACTGAGCATATTGTCGAAGAGATGGGGGATGCAGTGTATTCTACAGTTCATCGTCTCCGTCTCTACTATTTCTCTCCGAGTGCAACGATGAGGAAGCTGCCATCCTTAACCAGTGTGCCTTGCTCGTGATTTACCAGTGTCTGTGCTGCCACGCACACAATGTTTCAAAAGTGGTTTCTATGTTGCCCTTTATTTGTGTATGTATTTGCGATAAGTGTGCGTCTTTACGCAATGCTGTTGGCCTCGCTGTTTGATATATATTGTGCCGCAGGCACGCAGCACTTGACGGTTTTGTGGGTCCTCCCATGAAAATCATAGGCCCTCCCTTTAGATTTGTTCTGGCGCCGGGTCTGCCCTAATGCCAAAGTAACTGTTTGATGTCTATGTCTGGACCGCTGCGTAAAAAGGAGGGTTTCTGCCCCGTTACTTCTCCGCTGTTTTTCTTGTCCCAGTTCGAAAAGCAAACTGCATGCAGTTTGCTTTTCGGCCCAACTGTATACAGTTAAATCGACCGGACTTCTTTCTGAAGATGTGAGCATCCTTAACAACGGTCAATAAGTCCTTGACAGCGGTCTGTCTGTTCGGTATTAACAACGTGTCACGTGTTCTGAATTGACCAATCAGAATCGAGTATTCAACGAAGCCATGTAATAAGCACTGTTAGTTAATGTTAATTATTTTCCAATACATTTTAATAATGTATTTTATTTATTTGTATTTTATTTATTTTTACTTAGTTGTCATTTTGGATTCAACTGGGGAGGGGATGATTGAGGTGTTAAGAGGGTAAGTTCTGACAGGGGGGAAAAGTCAAATGGAACGAAAAACTGTTTTCAATTGTAACACTGTTTGTATCTGTACTTCAATAAAATAATATAATATACAAAATAAATAAATGTATAAATATATAATAATAATCCTTTTTTTAAATTGTAATTTTTTTCCGATTGCCTTGATGAGTCTATAATTATTTGTATTTATTTTTGACAAAGACATAGTCCTTTGTTTCTGGGATAAAGTCATTCAGCATTAAAACTGAAGAAGAACTTAAAATAGCTTATCAATGATCAAAGAAATCTATGTAAAAGAGACCAAAACCACCACTGAGATAACTATTCGACTCAGAGGGGCAGCCCTGATTAGATTAAATCTGTAAATTACCAGCCGTCCTCATAGTTGATATCTGTGAAGAGGCGCTGGTAGTCCTGGTTGGTGTAGTTCATGGTGGGTGTGGAGATGAACACGTGGTCGCTTGGCCAGGCTTTGGTGGGCAGCATCCAGGGATTAGTGGGCTTCATCCTCTGCTCCTCGCGGATCTTGAGGATGGAAATCATCGGGATGCCGTCATTTTCTCCTGCAACAAGTCAGGAATAGGAGAGGTTTTAAAAATAAAATATGAACGTTTTATAAGACAACATTTCTGATAGCATTGTCTTATTTATGGCAGTATATAGCATTTGTATTCTATTTTAAGTGATTTGTGATGTTGCAAGTCTGTCATCATCTTTTTGGGCGGTAGTAAGTCAGTCTTTAGAGACTTGAATTTCCCCTTGTTGAATTAAATACTGTGAGTGTTGCACGGCCAGATACGGCTCAGCTGACTCAGATAAGAAAATATATGATACATTATGAAGTGATATGCCGCGGACTGTACTTAATGTTATTCTGATCCGGTTACTTATGTTGTGGCAGATATTTAAGTAAGCTTTCTTAACGCTAATGTTATAATAGTCAGATTGCTCTGAAGATGGAGGTGATATTCTATTAATGTTCACGTTCACACAGTCGGTGATTTTTGCCGGCCGTCTTTCCTGCAACGGCAGCTTTTCTGTATTTCCTTTCTCCTGTAATATGACTTGATCGTTTTAAACTCCGCACACTTGCCCCTTTCACACCAACGCGTGTTCAGCTCCGGGTCGGAGCTGGAGCCTGAAAAGTACAGTTTTTTCCTGTTCACACCGCAGAGGCGCCGCCTCTTAGCTCCGGAATCCGGTTAACTTCCAGCTCCAAAGAATTGTCGGCCTAGAGGCAAGAGCTTCGGAGCTAAGAGGCGGCGTCGCTTACGTCTCTCTTACGTCGAGGCGGGGGCAGGGGCAGGGGCATGGGCGGGATCAACCTCCTGAACAACAACAAGATGCCTGCGTTTTATCCAGTTTGTACACAACGATGGAAAACCTCAAACTGAATAAATAGCAGTGGCCTTCCATTTCGTTTTGTAAGAGGATAATCAAAGCGAACAGTGCTTCAATACAATCGGCCATTGTTGTTGTTGTTGATGTGAGGGATTTCCGCACGGTTTGGATTTTATGAAGCAGGCACGTAAACGGTGACGTCATGACGCAGCAGCGGCAGCTCTGGGCGGTGTGAACAGAGCGGGAGCAGAAAAGGGAAACCGGAGCTGAACCAGAAAAGCTCCCGCTCGGAGCTAGAAAGGGAAAAGCGCTGGTGTGAAAGCCGCAACTGAGCTCTGATTGGTCAGCAGGCAGTGTGTTATGTATGTGTCACATCAGGTGTGACTGTGCCTTTAAGATGGCACTGGGAGTTTTGGGATGTGTGAACCGGATACAGTTGTGTTGTTGTGGTGTTGTCATGGGAGCGTATGTAACAACGTGTTCAATAAACGGTCAACCTAAATGTCGTAGTCCATAGTCTTATATATACAACATTGGCGACAAGGATTATGGATTCTCTACTCTCACCTCTCTCCCCGTTCGTCGCACTGCCGGGCGAATCACCGATTCCGTGGGTTCGCTGGCTTGAGTCCTTCGAAACGTTCACAGTAGCCGCGGGGCTAGCTGAAGCTAACAACGACAGGAAGTAAGCCCTGCTGATACACTCACTGGGCAGCGAGGGACAGCGGATTTTTATGACTCTCGGACTCGCTCCGAAATATGCGGACTGTGTTACACTGCTCACTGGACACTTTGCTGCTCCACAAAATGTTATGCTCCGGCGAATTGTTTTTCGGCAACGCCGGCAACAGGTGGGTGAGTCCGTCCACCATTACTTGGCTGATCTGAGGGGACTAGCCAGCCTCTGTAAATTTGGGGCGCTGGAGGATGAACTAATATGGGATCAGCTGGCTGAGCACACTAACAGCTCGACGCTCAGAGAAAAGCTGCTAATGATGACAGACAAGCTCACTTTAATAAGAGCAGTGGAGGTAGCTTTCCAGCTTGAGTCAGCAGCAGCCTTAGCATCCCAGCTAGCTCCCTCCTCCGGTTCTTTTCCCCACAGACCCATGCTACTAACTCAAACGGTGGCGCTACCCATGGAGCCTCCAGGGGAGGTTTTCCCTGAAGACAACTTTGATGTGAACCTTGCAGCACGCCAGGGTACGGCAGCACGCCGGGCCTGTGGTAATTTTGGCTCACCATCGCAACAGAGTCGAGCTCCGAACTGCCCTGCCAAGGGACAGAGGTGTCAACGCTGTGGCAGACAGAACCATTTTGCACGGGTCTGTCGCTCTGTTCCTGCAGCCGACAGCCCACCTCCACGTACGCCTGGGCCACATGCACCGACGACCATCCACTCAGTGGGCGCCATCTACCGACCGCTAAAGTGCTGCACGGTGGAGCTGGATACGGGGGGGGGGGGCCTCCAAGTTGCTCCTGAATGTTTCCACGGTCCGGCGTCTCTTTCCGCTCCGAACACTCACTGCCGACGCCGAGGATCTGTACGGGTATGGACACTCTAAAATTGGAATGGCGGGCACAATCACCTTTGCTGTGCGTTACGGGACTAAGGCTCTCCCCGCATTCACCTTTCAAGTGTCTCACGAGGGGGCCAACCTCATGGGTTTTGATTTGTTTTGTGAGTTGGGTTTCACCCTTGTGGACAATTCTGGGGCCGCTATCTTGTCTGTTGGCTCGCCGTGGCATCAGCGCTGGCCTGCCCTGTTCAGTGGTTTGGGCTGCCTCACCGCCTTTGACCACCAGCCCTGCATAAACTCTTGGACGCGGGTATCATCGAACGCATTGATGCTTCCTTGTGGATTTCAAGCCTGGTAGTGGTGAAGAAGAAGTCAGGGGGCCTGCACCCGTGCATCGACCTCGGGCCGGTGAACAAGGCCGTGATAGCTGACAGGTATCCGCTGCCCACAGTGGAGGAGCTAGCCGCACAATTCTACGGCTCTTTCATGTTCACGAAACCAGACCTTCGTCAAGGCTACCTGCCTTTTGGCCTCAGCTCGGCCCCCCGCTGTTGTCAAAAAATCATGTCCACCATCTTCGCCGGCATCCTGGGCGTCGTCGTCTTCCTGGACAACATAGTGGTTCATGGTGCTACACCAGCCGTTCATGACGAACGCCTGGTGAGGGTGCTGGACGTCCTCGCCAGTCACAACCTCACACTCAATGGGGAAAAGTGCACCTTCGCCGTTCCAGCCATCGAGTTTGTGGGGTTCCGCCGACGGCCTCAGCCCGCTACACTCCAACGTAGAGGCGGTGCTGCACCTGCCTGAGCCGTCCTGTCCGGCTCAGATCTCTTCGTTTCTGGGGATGACGGCCTACTACCTGTGCTTCCTTCCTCAGTACTCCTCGACCACCTCCCCACTACGCAAACTCCTGAAAGACGCGGTCTCGGAGTGGACCCCGGCCTGCTCTGCCGCTATTCGCCAGCTCAAGACGCAGCTCACCTCAACGCCGGTGTTCGCATTCTTTGACCTGGCGAGCCCCACGTTCGTGACCTGTGACGCGTCCAATACAGCAATAAGGGCGGTGCTGTCCCAGATCCAGAGGGGCACAGAAAGCCCGGTGGCGTTCGCCTCTCGGTCCCTCAACTCGGCCGAAGAGAAATACTCAGTGGGGGAGCGGGAGGCACTGGCCTGCGTCTGGGCGTGCGAGCGGTGGCACATGTACGTGTATGGGCGGCATTTTACGTTGCGTACTGACCATCAGGCTCTCACAGCCCTGCTTGCTACTTCGGGGTCGGGGCACAAACCACTGAGGATCTACCGCTGGTCAGAGAAACTCCTGCCGTATGACTTCACCACAGTAACCACCCCAGCGACCGGCGCAGGCCAGGACGCAACAGAGTCAGAGCTCATACTCATGCTCCACGCCCCGCTTCAGGCCGCGGTTTCCCTGGAGGACCTTCGGCTCGCACTTACATCCGGGAGGGAAGGCCTGCGAAGTTCCCGGAGGAGCTGGCGTCTTTTCATCAGGTCAAGGACGAGCTGACGCGCTGGAACGGTGTCTGCGTGGCCTGGGGCCTCCGCACGTTAGTTCCCATCGACCTCAAGATACGCGTATTATCTATGGCGCACGAGGGCCACCTGGGTATCGTGAAGGTGAAACAGCACTGCAGGGATTTGGTGTGGTGGCCGGGCATAGATCGAGATATAGAGACAATGGTGAAGGAGTGCACGGCCTGTCTGGTCAGTGGCAAAACTGGCCCGCCACCCCCACCGCAGCCCTTGCAGTGGCCGCGCGCGCCTTGGGAGTACATGCAGCTGGACATCTGTGGGGAGCTGCATGGCGTCCCGCACCACCAACGCTTCCTCCTGGTGGCCTACGACTTCCATTCGAAATGGCCAGAAGTGGTCGCCACAGGGTCCGTAACGGCTCGGGTGGTCACAGACTTCCTCTCCTCTCTGTTTGCTCGGTGGGGCAGTCCTAACGCCATCACTACGGATAACGGCCCACAGTTTGTCTCCTCTGAGTTCGCCACCTTTGTGGGAAGGGATGGGGATTAAACACATCCGTACAGCTTACTACCACCCGCAAGCAAATGGGGGGGTGGAAAGGTTCAACCAAACCCTAAAGAACGGGATCAGAGCACACCTGGCAGATGGTCTTCCGTTCTCAGCCGCGCTGCTCCGCACCTTGCTTCACTACCGGGCGACGCCGCATTCAACTTTCGGCAGCTCCCCAGCCCTCTTGATGATGGGCCGTGAGCTGCAGCTCCCTTTGGATCGGCTACGGGCCCCGGCGGCCGTCACGCCAACAGCCGCACCCTGCCAGAGCGCCAGGGTCGCAGAGGCTCAGCGTCGCATGAAGCAGCGGTTCGACAAGAGACGGAGGGTGAGAGCGCTTCCCTTCACAGTGGGGGACTGGGTCAGGATTCACCGTCCTAACCGGGACCACAAGCTGCTATCCTTCTGGACGGCGCCGATGAAGGTCACCGCTCAACTGGGGTCAGCCACCTTTCGTCTGGCCGACGGATCACGGTGGCATGCAAGCCGGCTTCGGAAGGTGGCACCGCCCCCCATCGTGGACCCAGGGCCCAGGGAGGACGGGGACTTTGTTTTTCCTGATGAGCAGTTGCAGGATCCAGCAGGGTTCCCACCTGAGCCGGTTGAGCCAGTGGTTCGTCTTGAAGCTCATCCGGCCCGTGTCCGGGTCAGACCAAGATACTTGGAAGACTATATTGTGAGCTTGTGACTCTCAGGGGTAATGTTCAGAGCATAGTCTGTTGCGTGGCAGAATAATCCACATGGCTATGCTGGTGACTGGCAGTCTATCCAGTTCATCTAGAGAAGATAACTAAAAGTTAATTGGGTTCCTTGTGGGGGGGGGGGGTAAATGTTATGTATGTGTCACATCAGGTATGACTGTGCCTTTAAGATGGCACCGGGAGTTTTGGGATGTGTGAACCGGATACAGTTGTGTTGTTGTGGTGTTGTCATGGGAGCGTATGTAACAACGTGTTCAATAAACGGTCAACCTAAATGTCGTAGTCCATAGTCTTATACAACACAGTGCTTTCACTGAGTTGAGCTCTTAGTCTGCAACCTAACCTGGGGGGTATACTACGAAGCAGGATTTTCGTTTAGCAAGATAACTTCTGGGATTTCCGGTCCTACGAAGCTGGTTCACTTTTTAGCGGGCTAGATAACTTATTCTGAACGGCTAGCCTGCGCCGGAGCAGGATAGGTTCCAGGATAAGAGATCAACTCAGTGAAAGCACCGCCTGCTGACAGAGCTCAGTGTGCGCCTGTGCGGAGGAAATACAGGCCGGCCAAAATCACTGACTGTGTGAACGTGAACATTTATAGAATATCACCTATTATAACATTAGCGTTAAGAAAGCTTAATTAAATATCTGCCACAACATAAGTAACCGGATCAAAGTAACATTAAGTACAGTCCGCGGCACTGTGAGTGCAGAGGTCGATGTGTCCCATTATCATTCATATCATATCACATCATAATGTATCATATATCTCCTTATCTGAGTCAGCTTCTTGAGCCGTATCTGGCCGTGCAACACTTGCAGTGTCACATACTGTATGCAGAAGCATTATTTTAAGCAACACATTAAGTTGACGAAACACTCGAGACAAATGTAATTAAAGTCAGATCGTGTTTTAGACGGGGAAGTGATATCATAAACCTGTTAATGTACGCATTCAAACACTTTTTCTTTTACCAGCTGTATTCACCTTGCCGGTGCAGCTATGTGGCTTTTATCCTGGATAAAGTGTTTAAGTCATGGATGTTTTTATAGTTGACTCTTCATTCAGGAAGTATGACACTGTGCTGTCAGTACGCTTCTCCATGTTTGTGATTGGTCGAATGCTCCAGATACCACCCCTTTTATGTGAACGCGCACCTAACTAGATAGGACACGGCTGGCTTGAGCGAACAAGTTGATAGCCAGCGTTGTAGGACAGTTTAGCGAGAGCAGCTTTGTTTTGGATTAAGTGAACCAGATAACTCAAAACATATCCAGGATAGGTTGAAATAGATTCGTAGTATACCCCCCTGGTCCCGACCAGGTTAGCCGCACAGCATAAGTTACCATGGAGATCTAGCCTGCTAAAAAGAGAACCAGCTTCGTAGGACCGGAAACCCCGAGTTTTCCCTGAAGTTAGCCGGCTAAGCGAAAATCCTGCTTCGTAGTATACCCCCCAGTTCTCAACCCATAACCAGGTAACATTTATATAATTAATTCTGGGGAAATGCTCCTGGGGGGTATACTATGAAGCAGGATGTTCGCTTAGCCGGCTAAATTCAGGGAAAACACCGGCTTTCCGGTCCTAGGAAGCTGGTTCTCTTTTTAGCAGGCTAGATCTCCATGGTAACTTATGCTTAGCGGCTAACCTGGTCGGGACCAGGTTAGGTTGCAGGCTAAGAGCTCAACTCAGTGAAAGCACTGCCTGCTGACCAATCAGAGCTCAGTGTGCGGAGTTTAAAGTGATCAAGTCATATTACAGGAGAAAGGAAATACAGAAAAACTGCCGTCGCAGGAAAGACGGTCGGCAAAAATCACCGACTGTGTGAACGTGAACATTAATAGAATATCACCTCCCATCTTCAGAGCAATCTGACTATTATAACATTAGCGTTAAGAAAGCTTACTTAAATATCTGCCACAACATAAGTAACCGGATCAGAATAACATTAAGTATAGTCCGCGGCATATCACTTCATAATGTATCATATATTTTCTTATCTGAGTCAGCTGAGCCGTATCTGGCCGTGCAACACTCACAGTGTCACAGACTGTATGCAGAAGTATTATTTTAAGCAACACATTAAGTTGACGAAACACTCGAGACAAATGTAATTAAAGTCAGATCGTGTTTTAGACGGGGCAGTGATATCATAAACCTGTTAATGTATGCATTCAAACACTTTTTCTTTTACCAGCTGTATTCACCTTGCAGCTGCAGCTATGTGGCTTTTATCCTGGATAAAGTGTTTAAGTCATGGATGTTTAAAGTTTAACTTCTTCATATGTCTAATATTATAGTTGACTTTTCATTCAGGAAGTATGACGCTGCGCTGTCAGTATGCTTCTCCACCCCTTTCATGTGAACGCGCACCTAACTAGATAGGACACGGCTGGCTTGAGCGATCCACTTGATAACCCGCGTCCTAGTACCGTTTAGCGAGAGCGCGTATGTTTTGGATTAGGCCAACCGGCTAACTCAAACATATCCAGGTTAGGTTGAACCAGCTTCAACCTGGCCTGTCCTTCCGGAAATCACAAAAACACAAAACTGCTACACTGTGTTTCTCTCTGAATAATGTGTGGCAACTTTGGGCCAAGCGCTCATTTCACTGCAGACTTGTTCCGAGGTGTTTTTGAAAAGTGGTGAAGATATACAGGGTCTGAAGATTTTAAAATCGATTTCAACAAATACAATTTAAACAATGTAAGTTGTTTAAGGTCAGAGTGGATAATAATGATATTGGTAAAAAATAAGAAACTACAGGACAGTATGTCACAAAGTTTATTGTAGATTTCCAAACTGGCCATTACCTGACGACAGGGCTCTGAGTATTTTGACAGCGCCCCCCCATGGAGCTGCTAGGGAAATGAAGCCCCTGATGTATTTGTCCTTCCAGGCCTGAGGCTGGTGGTTGAGGAAGTATAGGACGTAGTGGCAGCCCATGCTGTGTGCCAGCAGGAACACAGGCTTCTGGTACTCCTCGTACATCTCCTCCACCAGTTCGTGCAACTTCGACAAATACTCTGCGTTCTCATCTGTTGGAGGAGGGGACATCATGTGTTTTTCTTTGTTATCATGCGTGATAATGATCAATTACTATCCTTGATCTCATTATTATCAGTATAACTTAAAATTGAGTATTGTGACGGTTCTATCAATACCAATACTGCTTATTGTTGCTCTTATCGATATCATGATGAAAGTGGGCACGTGTCCATCTTACACCATCATCAGAGGGCAGGGTTTCTCAATGACTGTAGTTAACTATGAAAGGACCTCTCACACCTATATGCTTCTGCAGCAACGCGGACAGCAAGAACTGTATAACTCTTTATGCAGCAAAAAAAAAAATGTTGGTTCAAACAGCTGTCCACAGAGTGGTGATCTGCAGAGCAGTGCAGAGCAGACACACCAATGCACATGTATACATGTTGCAAGTTCAAAGTTAGGCTAACTTACCTAGCAAGTAGTTAGCGATGCTATGCTTTAGTAGAGGTTCAGTTGTATCTCCGTAGCTAATATTCTAGCAAGCGGTTGCAAATGTAGGCATCTATCAGAAAAAAGGCAACATTTGTAATTGTTTGGATTTGTCCTTAGCTTTTTTTTGGTCTCCTCCAATCCCTGAGAAAACAAAACATTTAAACTGCTAGATAAATGTCTTGTTTATCACCAATTGGTCACTTTGTCTGCAATTCAAAAAAACAAAACAATGAGCTAAAAGACGAATTGTTGGGCAAAGTTAGCTCATGCTAAGCTAATTGAGCATTTAGCTTCTTAACTGTAAAATATTTAACTAGAGGTAGTTAGGAGTGAAAGAGGGGGAACACCAAACTGAAGTTTGTCAAGAGACCAGACACAACTTTAATCAATGCTAATGTTGCTACATGTTTACTGGATGGGTAAATCAGCAAATGTTTGCTTACATGCTGACAATGTTGTATTAGGAGCTTATTCATTTGCCTCCAAGTAGCCAATTTCTCTTGGTGGAGCTTTAACAAAAACCAAGGTTCTCCATGACTTCACCCATTGGTGTGTTTGCTACGGATTTGAAGATTCTAATTTGGTATTTTGGCCATTGCCATCTTGCTGCTTTATTCTCAATGTAACTCTTAATGGGACAATTATTTACAAATGAATCATGCTTCTTTGAAAAAGTCTTGTTAAGCCTGTTTTCTTTTCACGACACTGTGTCTCAGGGCATCTTAATATTTAAAAACCTATTAATGTGTTATACCAGATTAACGAGAAGAATCTCAGCTAACTGAAGATACGAACCATTTTTACCGAAACAAAACACAAGTCTCACAAGAAGCGTTAGCATTAGCCGTTAGCTAAAACGGGCAGATGCTACTTCCGGTGCTAACTAGCAAAAACGATCTTTAAAACTTAATATTTTCTGCACAAACTACATATCATCTGAAAGCTGATACTCCACAGATTATTTTATTATAAGTATCATCACTGTAGGACACAGACTCACTGAGCTAGCAGCCAGAACAGAGAAGAAGAAAAACAACAGTTTTCAAAACCATAACAATAATTATGTCTTACCGTTGCTGTTTTGTAATCAAAGCTCTTGTTCAAGGGAATAACAACGCTGCTTAAGGTTAATCCAATGTCTCTTAGTCACTTTAGAATTGTTCCTGATAATCTATCATTACATTCATGGCAGCACAGTAGGTATAAAGTTTCGCAGTCCCGAGCTAATGCTGTCTCACGTGCTGTTTACGCAAACCTCTCTCTACTTGACGTAAGTGTTTAGCGGGACTTACTAACTGTCACTCGATTCTATTGGCTCTAACGGTTCAGAAAAGGTGTCAATCACCCAAATTGACCAATGGGTTCCAAAGATATGATCCTGCGTAGTATAAACTACGCCCGCTCCGGCTCCATTACGCATTACGCAGCCAGAAGGGAGAGCTTCACCACCGAGCAGGTGCTAGAGATGCTAGCTGACGATAGCTATAATCATACCAGATGACTCTTCGTCGGATGATGAAGATCTCCTCCTGCCAGACCTGGATCCGGACAGTAGTGACTCGGATGTTGAACTTCCACCACGGGAAAGGTATGTAATCTCTCTTTATATATTACTTATGTGGTTGGTGGAACTGCGTCACAGTGCTAGCTTAGCCAAGAAGCTACAGGAATGATTAGGCAAAATGCTAAATAGCGTTACTTGTCTTTCTGGAGTTACATTTTCTAAATGAATGGTCAGTGAATGAATATATACATGTGTTTACTTATTTATTTGGTGTAATATTATTCATTTATAGTCCAATATTATACTTTTTATATATTACTTTTGTGTTTGGTGGAACTCCATCACAGTGTTAGCTTAGCCAACAGGAATGATTAGCCAAAATGCTAAATAGTGTTACTTGTCTTTTTGGAGTTACAATTTCTAAATGAATGGCCAGTGAATGAATATATATATGTGTTTACTTATTTATTTGGTGTAATATTATTCATTTATAGTCCAATATTATCCTTTTTATATATTACTTTTGTGTTTGGTGGAACTGCATCACAGTGTTAGCTTAGCCAAGAAGCTACAGGAATGATTAGGCAAAATGCTAAATAGTGTTACTTGTCTTTTTGGAGTTACATTTTCTAAATGAATGGCCAGTGAATGAATATACATTGGTTTACTTATTTATTTGGTGTAATATTATTCATTTATAGTCCAATATTATCCTATAAGTATAAGCCAGTGAATTAATCTAATCTCTTTGTTTTTCCACATTTGTTAGATGAGGAGTGACCCCAGCAGGACAAAGCCACACACCCAGAAGAGTTTCAGGGAGCAGCTTGCTGCAGAATTGTTGGAGTTTGCTGAAGGCCCTGCTGAAGGCCCTGCACCTCCACCACCCCCTCCTCCATCACTCACATGCATGCCCGAGTATTATGGGGAAGATGCCACCAAGGTCAGGAAGAACTGCAGGAGGTGCCTAGATGCTGGACTCAAAAGGGTGAAGACACCTGTGTACTGCAGGAAGCGCCAGGTCCCTCTGTGCTTCACTGTCAAAAAGAACTGTTTCAGGGAGTGGCACAACCTTAATACTGGAACATTCAGGTAGGTATAAAGTTCAGGTAGGTATAACGTTTTGCGAGTGTTTATTTAAACAAAAAATACTTGTTGTTTTTATATACCTAGTGTGATTTTATTGTATAGTGTGTTGGTAAAATATGTGTTGTTTTTACAAACCTACAGTGTGGTTTTATTGTATAGTACGTTGGTAAAATGTTTGTTTTTACATGCCTATAGTGTGTTGGTAAAATGTTTGAAATAAATCTGCCCCAGTTGGAGTCAAATGTTACCGATGTTTCCTTTTTTTTTTATTGTGCAAGTACACCTACACACATGACCTACAGTGTAGTTTTATTGTATAGTGCGTTGGTACAGTTACATACACACACAGCTACACTTACACATACACACCCACCCATACACACCCACACATACCAACATAGCTACACTTACACACTTACACATACCCACACAGCTACACTTACACATACACACCTAAACATACACACACACACACCTACACTTACACACACCTACACACACTCACACACACAAACAAATTATTTAAAAAATATATATATTATTTTTTTTTAAATATTTTTTTGTTTTGTTTTGGGTGGAATGAATACCTATAGTGATGATTCAATGTAATACAATGATTTGTATAGTCTGGTACCTGAAAAAGGTAAAATGGCACTGATGGAACCAAATGTGCCCAAAGCTTATTCCGCCTGGACTTTATTTTCATAAACCTCTCTAAAAAGGTCAAATGTCACTTGTTTTGCCTCAATCTTGATTCCTAAAGCTTTTAGGCTACTAACCCATCATTCAAGGTTGGTCTTCACCAGTGGCGTTTCTATATGTACCAAAGTGGTGGGGCACAAAAAACTCAGATGTCTATATATAAGCTTCTGCAGAGAGGTTCATGGCTGGTGAGGCACTGGCACTGACTCTTCAGGTTTACAAATATATTAAATCAAAATATAATATTATTTTCAAAAGCTTTTTTTGTCTGATGCTTCAATTACTTTTAAACAGACAGTTCAACAGAAGGATACCCAAAAAAATGTAATTTTATCATTTAAATATTGAATTGTTCTCTCTTAGTAAGATCCCATTTTCAATCAAATTGCAGTCTTACCTTGACTTGAAGATTACGTCCATTTGCCTATCCCTCTGGGCAAAAATCTCTATTCCATTTTTGTAAAAGTCCTCCTTATCTTCTTGTAGTTTCAAAAGTCTATCATAAATCTAATCTAATCAATAGATTTTTGATTCGAAAATGATAAAAGTAGGGTAGACATGTGGATATTATCCGGCTGAACAAAATGTACATTTATCTAACAGCTACGTTTCCCACAGATCTTATTTTGAGCTATTTTCTAAAATCCTATGGAGAAATCTCGTTGCTTTTTTGTGGAGGGAAGCCATGCGCAGCTTACTTCCTGGTTTTAGGACGCCTCACTGCAGCTCTCTCTCCTCCTCTTCACACACCACACTTTTCGCGGCACACGTACTTACAGCCAATCAGCTCTGAATTATGTGAGATGACGTATGGTGGGGATGGCAGCACTTTGCCCCTATGGTCATTATTTTTTGCCACACACATTAAATAGGAAAATACTCTGAGCATGCGCAGTGTAGTTTTTGCAGTCACCGTTCACTTAGACAGTCAGAGGGAGGGGCAGGATCAGGTGTTGTCCCACATGGCTCTAAACAGCTCAATAGGCACACACTGTAGACACTAATTAGAAGAACACATACTAAAACAGCAATGTACAGACGATGATTAAACATGATCTTAAAATATATTTTATATATTTTTTTATTTATTTTTTGCATTTTGTTGTAATCATTATTTTAATACTTTCTGCTGACACTAGGTGGGGCTGTGCCCCACCTGCCCCGAATGACCAGCCGCCACTGGTCTTCACTATAAGTAATGGGTTTTCTTTAGGCGGAGACAGGAATTTACATTTTTTTGCTATGTTCCATCTGAATTTACTCTGACACAGAAACATCTATATTGATTCTGACACTTCTACATCCAACTCACAGATGTAACCTTGCTTTGATAACAACAATTATTCATATAAACCTTTTAGAAGTGAAGTTATAGTTATTTGTTCTGGGAATGTCATTTTCGAGCCTGAAACCTGAAAAACAGGCTCGGGGTTTAACAGGTTAAACTTATTCGGAAACTGTTTACTAAGGCAGTTTTTTTTTATTTGGGGCCCCCGGTGGCCGCCAGGGGGGTCGCACAAAGTTTGAGGGAAAGGGGAATTTTTTTTTTTTTAAATCACACGACCGCCCTTCAAGCCAATCAGAATTGAGCTGCCGCTACTGAGAGTGAAACTGAGTATCTGCTCAGCTTTTGGAGCAAGTGAGAGCTAGTGAATATTTCGCTCTGCAGCTGGATGAGAGCACGGATGTAGAAAATATTGATGTTGATATATATGAATATAAATATGTTTATTGTTAATATTATATATAATGCTATTAAGGCATAAGTAGCTTTCAAAAATGCTAAAAATATATGTTAATTGTTCATATTACTGTTCAAAATTATATAATATTATAAAGACAGAAATCACTTTAAAAATGCTTTAAAAATATGTTTACTGTTGATATTACTGTTTAATATTGTGTTAAGAATGTTTATAACAGAAGACACAATGAATGTAATGAATGACAAACAAAAGATAAATACAAAAATGTTTAGAAGAATAAGTGATTATTAATTATGAATACAAATATATATTAAGAAAATGTATTAAGCTGTATGATTAATTTGTCATATTCTCCATCACAATGTACTCATCATTTAAAAAAAACATTGCAACAGGGGGGTCCCCGCCAGACAATAATGCTATATGGGGGTCCTTGGCATGGCAAAGTTTGGGAACCCCTGTACTAAGGTAATAAATTAAAGGTCTAAAAATAGCATAATAGGTTATGCTATTTTTAGGCATATATTATAGGTCTCAGATATATAAAAAACATGTCTATGAAGTGTATTGCTCAAAATACCAAACAGATCACCCATTCTAGCCATGCCTCATACCCCTCTATTTCAGCCCTGTTATGGTGCTTTTCCACTGCAGGACCTGGCACGGCTTGGTACGCCGTACGGTATGGTTAGGCCTTGGTAGGCCAGGCTCACTTTATGCTGCGTTTCCATTACAGTTTACAGGGGTAGTAACTATAGTGACACAGTGTAGGCCGGGCGATCGGCTGTTCGGCGGGCAGACGCTGCGTACAACTGCCGTGACGTCATCTTCAATGCGAACCACAAAACCAAAACATCAGCCGTTAGCTGTTAGCACTCAGAGCTCACAGCTCCTCATATCTGTTCAGAAACTAGACAAAAGTTAAACAAGAACAAACCACAGACTGTCTGTGTCATGGCGAATACAGTCGCTGGTTTATTTATGTTATGTTATTTATTTATTTATGCCGTTGTTGTGAGTGTGGACGGAGCAGTGGTCTGTGCATCCGATCATCAGATCAAGGGGGACTGCTGGGGAACTCCAGTTCGAAACTCGCTCCTGCCCCCACTGCGTCAGGCCGTTGTGTCCTTGGCAAGACACTTCACCCGGATTTGCTCCTGTGGGTATTGTCCACAGTACATGCATAATACCAATGTGTACTTGTAAAAGCGCCTCGATGACCTCGAGGCGTGAAGATGGACGGTGTGGCGCAGTGCGCTGTGCAATGATCATCAGATCAAGGGGTGAAACCCGCCGCTGCTGCGTCTGTAAAGCCGGTGTGTCCTTGGGCAAGACACTTCACCTGAACTTGGTCCTGTGGGTATTGTCCACAGTTTCTGACCATTGCATGTATGATATATGTGTAATGTGTGTATATGTAAAGCGCTTTGAGTCATTGAAAAAGCGCTATAATAAATGTAAGGAATTATTATTATATACAACGTTAGCTTAGCCTGATCGATCTGATCTCCATTCAGAAAACACACATTTTAAAAGTTTTTTCGCCTGCCGTCTTGTCTGCAGACTTGTCAAAGCATTAATTCATGGTTTTTACTGACCGGTATCAGTATGTTGTTACTTCAGCATCATTTTAAAACCTGTATTACAATTAAATCACAGTAACATATGTTTTTGTTGTAATTGTAGCCCTCTTGCCAGCGATTTTCTCTAACCATTCAGCAGTCGAGAGTGTTTACGTCACTAGTTTAGCATATTCAGCCCGGTTGATGGCCCGGTAAGAACCTCGATTTTGGAGGGCCAGAAAAAAGGTGAAAAAGTAGCCCTGGGCTGGAACTACCCATAGTGGAAAAGCAAAAAAAAGCGTGCTGCAGTGGAAAAGCGTCATAATAGAGAAGTGCTGATTCTGGGTCTGGCCCTTTAAATGTTGCTGAGCTGCTGCTGGCCATGCCCCTTTGGAGCAAGCATAAGCTCTCCTCTGTGAAGAGAGAGGTTTCTATCCAGATTCTCAGCTAAATGCTGCCGTGATTAAACGCCATATTATGTTCCAAACCACATAGAGGATTATTTCTGAAACAGTATGGAGCTCAAATGCTTTTTCTCTTGCGGGTTTACTACAAGGTGAGTACCTTTTTATATCTGTCTTTTTTACACATACTCTCTCCAGTACAGCGTTAGCTCTGAGTGTTAGTGATGCTTGCTTGCTAATGTAAACACAGACCATATTACTTCCAAAACACGTCGCACATTGTTCCTGATACAGCACGTTTCTGAGGGGGCAGTGGGTGTAAAGCCAGCCCACATTTTAGTAATGTCGTCATGACCGCAGCAAATCTGGATCAGCTCCATTGTATCTCCGTTTTTAGAGATGTGGGTACGGAGGAAAAGAGAGAGGGTTTTATTTTATGACACTTTTGGTGCTTTTCCACTGCAGCACGTAGCACGGTTTATGTTTTTTTTTGCTTTTCCACTAGGGGTAGTTCCGGCTCAGGGCTACTTTTTCACCTTTTTTCTGGCCCTCCAAAATCGAGGTTCTTACCGGGCCAACAACCGGGCTGAATATGCTAAACTAGTGACGAAAACACTCTTAACTGCTGAATGGTCAGAGAGAATCGCTGGCAAGGGGGCTACAACTACAAGAAAATGAACATATTTTACCGTGATTTAATTGTAATACACGTTTCAAAATGATGCCGAAGTAACAACATACTGATACCGGTCTGCAGACAAGACGGCAGTTGAAAACCTTTTAAAATGCGTGTTTTCTGATGATGAAAATCGGATCGATCAGGCTAAGCTAACGTTGTATATGCTCCGTCCACACTCACAACAACGGCCTACAGACATAAATAAACCAGTGACTGTATTCGCCATGACACAGACAGTCTGTGGTTTGTACTTGTTTAACTTTTGTCTAGTTTCTGAACAGATATGAGGAGCTGTGAGCTCTGAGTGCTAACAGCTAACGGCTGATGTTATGGTTTTGTGGTTCGCATTGAAGATGACGTCACGGCAGTTTTACGCAGCGTCGCTCCGCCTGCCGAACAGCCGATCGCCCAGCCTACACTGAGTTACTATAGTTACTACCCCAGTTCCTAAACTGTAATGGAAACGCAGCAGAAAGTGAGACTGGCCTACCAAGGCCTAACCATACCGTACTAAATCGTGCTAGGTCCTGCAGTGGTCCTGAGTCTCCTTACACACCGGGGACACATATTTATGTATAAAAGACGGTGCAAAAAAGTCCATTTTGCATAATAGGTGACCTTTAAGTGATAAGTATGGTCATTTTCTCACTTCTAAACAATCCAGGCCTCTATGAGTTCCATTTATATTTTTTGTTTACTGATTAAATGTTTTTTTTTTACTACATTCTGTTGTTTCACAAATTATTTCACCACCTTCTCCCTTCTGATGTACTTTTTATACTTCCAAGCGAACACAGTCTTGATTGTTATAATAATCTTGTGTGTGTTTGTGTGCATGTGTGTGTAATTTTGCTACTTACTAGGAGCTAATCTCCAGTCGTACGGTGCTCCTCGGACTGTCTCATTCCGCGTGTAGCCCACGTTCACCAAATGTTGCACCATAGTGTGAAAATAACCTGCAAAACCCAGAAGCAGCACCCTCAGTGAATGCTAGATGCCAAATCAACTTGCCATCACTTGGTAAAAATCAGCTGAGCTTCAAATATATTTGATTAGGTACTGTAGGAATTGAGCACAATTGCTTGGTTAAATTCATTTCATCTTTGGACAAACCCCAAACCAAGCATTAAATGTTTCTTACCAGCCAGTCTATTGTAGTCGATAAACTCAATTGGATATGTTTGCCCAAATCCTGGCACCCGCACCTGCACCCCTGGTGAGTTGGAAGACTGCCGAGTCGTCTTGTTGTAAACAAGTCTGAGGCACAAAAATGGACATGGAGAGTTATGAAAGTGTACTTGGGCAGAAACATTCTCAAATGTGACTTTAATATCAGACAGGACAATTATACTGGGCAATATTTTATCTCTTTTCAGATATTATTACAACCATAGTACAACCATAAAAAGAAAACGTAACTAGCTGTAACACGCCAGGCACCTCGCGGTGAGCAAGCTTAAATGCAATTGCCATAGGTAAATAGCTAGCGATAGGCTTTTAACCAACTACATTATACATACATACACGTCACCCCTGCTAAGCTAGTACGGCTGGCATGATGACATTTAGTAATCTAATTTAGTCACTTGTTAGCAACTGGCGTTTTCATGACACAACGAACATTTTGACATTCACAAGCAGAGTATTTGCTGACATACTTTTTGTCGTAGAAAATATCCTAAGTTAACCACAGGTATCTAACCAATAAAAACATAAAGAAGCCTGACTTCTTTTCCAGAATCTACCAATTGAAATCACAGACAAGCAGTTTAACGAATGGGATAAAACCATATCAAGGTACATTTGGCAAGGGAAGAAGCCAAGGATTAGATTCTGTACTCTTCAACTAGCAAAAAACAAGGGAGGAGTAGCGCTCCCCTGCTTGAAGGATATCAGCCCAATTAAGAAGCTTGTTCTGCTGGTGCAAGCCAGACTACAGAGCTAGATGGAAAGAAATTGAGAATAATGTATCAGGAGGAGTACCAATCGAGGCAAGGTCAATCAATCTCTCTTTAAAATTATGGTTAAGGATCATTACCAGGAGTGACTTGCTGGAGGAAATGAAGATATTAAGATGGTGCTCACATGATCTTGATTTCACCCGAGCAAGCTAGATACAACATTTAAAGGTTGGGCCAAACATGGCCTTACTTCATATTGCACATTTTTTAGCAAAGGAACCATGTTTGATTTTCAAACACTAAAAAAACGATATGGATTGAACATCGGTGATTTTTTTAGATTACAGGTACGCCATTACTTAAATAGTTCCCTGTCAGACAGCCAGAAGGCCCTTGAAAACCCTTTATTAATAGTTTTCACCAGTGCATACACATCAGACACAGGGATGAAAGTAATCTCAAAACTTTGCCAAGCTCTTCAAGATATTAAAAAGGAAAATACTTTCTATATAAAACACAAATGGGAAAACAAAAACAAAAACAAATCCCTGATGAAGTCTGGACAAATTACGGTACTTTTCAATGGAAGATCTCGAGCTCAGGCACCTACAGAATGTTTAGTTGGAAGATGCTGAGCAGGTACTTTTTCAGCCCTGCTCAGTCATCACATCATCTAGGGCCCCCCAGCTGCTGGAGGAAATGTGGTTCTCAGTTAGCACATCACTACCATTTGTTTTGGGCTTGCCCTTTAATAGTAACTTTTTGGCAAAAGATCCATATAGAAATTGAAATAGTACTACAGGAAAAAATCCCTTTAAACTGGGACGAATTTCTATTTGGGCTCGTACATTCAATCCCCACAAACTACAAAACAAAACAATTATTTGGAATTCTTACTGTTGCAGCAATAAAAAAAAAAGCAATAACTAGAATATGGCTCAAAGCGTATATCCCTTCTCTTGACAACTGGTACAACAAAATCCATGAAATCTATGTTGTGGAAAGAATCACCTTCTCAATGAGGCTTCAGGAAAACAGATTTGAAGAAATATGGAAAAAGTGGAGAATTTACATATCCCAAAGACGACCATCCCTTGTTTGACTGTTTCTATACACCGATTGAATGTATATGTATAGATGTGTATGTATGGTCACATGTATGTGTATTGAATGTATATGTATGTTGATATGTTTGCATATGTACATGTGTAGACATTTGCTATTTCAAACAACCCCTGTGTACTTTTTCGTTTTTATTCTATTTTGACTAATTGTGTTTGCTATTTCATTTGTCACTTTCGGGGCTCTAAAAATATATGATTTGAAAAACTGTACTTGTATTATAATGTGACCCCAAATAAATAAAGAATAAAAAAAAAAAGAAGGTTGACTTCCAGATGAGGGGAAATGTTAACTCATTTTCAAGCTTTAGGCTAATACATGATACAGAAGAGAATAGGCATTAAAAGGCAGTCAGTGTTACCTAATGTTATCAATCCAGCAGTCTACACCTACTGGCATGAACATGTTGAGGTCAATCCACAGGGGGAACCAGTGCTCAGTCTTCTTGTAGCACATCCAGTGGACCAGCGTCGGTTTGTCTATCTTTCCTTCCAGACGGTTCCCCAAATTCCCTGGCACTGGACACACATAAATACACATGTTACATCAGTGAATCTTAATTCAAGAGAAGCACTATAGGGTAATTCACCATTATGCCTGTTTTCTGTTGTTTTACCCTTACACTTACACAGTAACAAGGTCAATGGGTTACTTTTGTAACGTTAAGTGTTGAGAGTTCTGTTTTCCAAAATGTTTCTTGTTCAGCTTTTAGCTGTAAAATAAACAACTACTCTGTATAGTCAAAGATAGAAGTTGTTCATTTCTCTTATTTTGTGTATTTTGTCTGAACCTGTTAAGCCCCAAGCCTGTTTTTCAGGTTTCAGGCTCGAAAATTACATTCCCAGAAAAAAATGACCATATCTTCCCTTCTAAAAGGGTTAAATTAATAATATTTTTTCTCAAAGTAATGAAAAACCTGTGAGTTGGATGTAGAAGAGTCAGAATCTATATAAATGTTTCTTATTTTAAAGAAAATTCAGATTGAACATGGTAAAAAACTGTAAATTATAGTGTCCGTCCAAAAGATATGTTTGTACTTATAGTGAAAACTAACCTTGGATGATGGGTTAGTAGACTAAAAGCTTTAGGAATCCAAAGTGCAACATATAATAAGTACACTGTATCAAGATTGATGCAAAACAAGTGATATTTGACGTTTTTAGACAGATTTAGCAAAAAAACCTCTTCTGGGGCCATTTGGGTGGATTTTCCTTATCTCTGGCCCCCCTTGCTCGATTTTGACATGTGACATCTCTTTCTGACCGTTAGAGCCAATAGAATCGAAGGGAAATCGCCCGGCACACACTCATGTTAAAAAAAAGTTGCATCTTTGCGTATGCAATCTTGCTTCAGAGCATATAGGAATATCCCTGCTCTGATATTTGAAAACGGAATTGCAGTTTTATTGCTTATAGATTATCAGAACATTTCAAAGGGGACACAGTCACATTGGATATTAACCTATGGATTAACTACAGCATCGTTTTTATCATTTTAATGCCATTGAAGACCAGTTTTGACCAGACAAAACCAAGTTAAGCCATGTTAGTGTTTTAGGCTACCGAGCGTCACATGTTTTGATGTACGTTTTTGTTGATAACGTCGTGAGTTTGTATCTTTCAGTGTTGAGGTGGGCACCGTTAGATTATGTGTCTTTACGATCATAAACGATGTGTTGGATGTGCAGCTAGGATAAGTAATAAGGGAGCTAGGAGTGATTTTCGGTGCAGTAATAGGTTAGCATTTTTCGCTCTGGGCTAATTCAGAGGGTCAGTGTTAGCATTGTGTGTTTTTTTTTTAAAAAGAACAAATTAAAAAGATCAGTTAAATGAGTTTCCCCCCGTTATATGGAGCTTGGGGCTTAAGAGGCTATTAGGAAGAACAAGTAGTAGAAGTCAATTCCAGGAGCACCAAAAGTTCTTAACTGTCCAAATATGTTCATACCAATGTGTTTGGAATCACCATGAACTTGGGGTGCATGTCCAATTGTTTTATTAAAAGCATTTGTAATGCATAGGCCTGGCCAATATATTATATTGCATTTTTCTTGGCGATCTTAACATAATTGTTCTGACCGGCCCGTTGGCCACAACAGGAAAACAAGGAGAGACGCTCAAAGGTTCCAAAAACCACGGCACTTTATTGGTTATCGTTCCAGAAGCAACACCAAAAACAGGAGAGGATGGACGAGGGGAGAGGATCACGGTGGGAGTCCTTCTGCAGCAGGCTTGGACGGCCATGTGACTCCGGGAAGCTGGGCTTAATGCGATTAATTAATTAATTTTTTTAACTTAAAGGTATCAGCTAGAAATTTCTAGCTTCCTGTCGATTCGTGGACCTGTCAAACACCTCAGGTCAGACAGAGGCACAAACTTTATTGGAGCATGCAGTCCTGGCCACTGCTGCGGGCGTTGGTGCCGCTGTGACCGCCCAGCAGGCTGGAGCCAGCTGACGTGCTGGCGGATGTCGTCCGCCTGTTCTGCAGCCGCCTTCATGGACTCCACCAGGGCGTGGAACTGGGGTCCGAACAGCCCGTCCGGGCTGATTGGAGCGTCCAGTAGCACCTTCCTGGCCGTCTCTGTAATAGACGCCTGCTGCAGCCAGAGGTGGCGCTGAATCTGCGTCACCCACGCGGCGATCCTTGCCTGGGAGACAGTCACGGACGCGCACAGCGTGAGCGCCGTGCTGGCTGCCTTGCTGATCTCCTCCGCCTCATCCGCGGCCAAGGTGGTGGACCGCTCCACCAGCGTCACCACAGAGTTAGAGAGCAGTGCAATTTTGTTCGCTGCCGCCGAAGCCTGAAAGGCACACTGGTGCACCCAGTCGGCCTGGCGGGCGACATACTGGTCCCTGGGGGGGCCAACGTAGGGCGCCGTCCGGCGATCATGTTGGCCTGTCTAACCCAATTTAGAGACAATGGACGTCCACTCTCGGGAGACGTCTGACAGTGGTGCGATTACCCAAAGTGACAGACCTAAATGTACCTCTATTTAGAGGCAATGGACATCCACTCTCGGGAGAGAGAACTCCAGCATGTGTCCCTGAAGGACTCAGGTTATTTCACACATCCAGGACAGCCTAAAAGGGGGTGGATTTTGCGGTGCTTTACCGTCCGCCCATCGGCATCCATATTCGGCCTTCTTCACGGCACCACCACCCCCCCTTCTGTGGAGGATATTCTCAAGCTCCTGGAAACCCTTTAAATAGTCTGATACTACCAGGGCTCATCACTGCACTTTACAAGCCAGAAATAATGTTTAAATGGTCGGGAAAAGTGTTTTTAAAGGTCTGGAAGAGAGATTTAGCCTGTCATTTTGCACGATATCATTTAACATTGAACCTCTCCTGGAAATTCACGGAATATACACAACAAACAAACAAACTATCTCCAACTGAACAGTGCCAAATCAGACATCATCATCACCGGCCCCCCATCCCGTATCAAAGACATCCAGAATTTCAACTTCACCATTGACAGCCACACTCTATCTCCCCCCCTCACATCCGCAACCTTGGAGTCATCTTCGACAGTCAGCTCAAATTCAACCATCACATCAATCACATCACCAGGACCGCCTTTTTCCACCTCAAAAACATTGCTCGTCTCCGCCCATCACTCTCCTCCTCTGCTGCTGAAACCCTGATTCATGCATTCATCACTTCACGACTCGACTACTGCAATAGCATCCTCTACACTGCAGCATACCATCCAACCTCCTCAATAAACTCCAACATATCCAGAACTCTGCTGCCCGCCTCCTCACCCACACCCGCTCCCGAGACCACATCACTCCCGTCTTCCAGAACCTCCACTGGCTACCCGTCCGTCAAAGAATCAACTTCAAAGTCCTCCTGATTACTCACAAAGCCCTCAACAATCAGCCCCCCCCCCCCCCCCTACCTCACAGACCTGCTGCACCACCACACCCCTTCCCAATGCCTCCGCTCATCAGAAGCCAATCTCCTATCCATCCCCATCCGCATCAATCACCGGACCTGGGGGGACAGAGCCTTCTCCGTCGCTGCCCCCTGCCTCTGGAACTCACTCCCACAACCCATCAGAGACTGCACTGACCTCACCACCTTCAAAAAACTTACAAAAACTCACCTCTTCAATCTGGCTTTTAATGTGTGATTGTTTTTGTATTATTTGACTTTAACTTTAACTATATATTTATTTGTTGTTCCTTTATTTTATTTTATCTTCACTATATATGTAAAGCGTCTTTGAGCACCTGTAAAAGTGCTAACAAATTAAATCTATTATTATTATTAATATGTGCATTTCCAGGAGAGGTTCAATGTTAAATGATATTGTGAAAAATGACAGGCTAAAACCCAGGAATAAGTGTTTGAAAGGCGGGGAAAAGTTGTTTAAAATAGTCTGATACCTCCAGGGCGCATCACCACATTTTACAAGCCAGGGAAGGTGTCTGAATCCTGGGTAAACATTGTTTAAATAGTCTGATACCTGGCACTGTATCTACCCCTGGGAACCTTCAAGGTTATATAAATGTTTTATTATTTATTTAATTATCACACGATTTTTACAAAAACAGTATACACAATATACATAATAAACATAATAAAAACATGATTAGCGGGGGCCCTGGGGCCATATTAGCCGTCTAACTTGTACGGTGCACCGGGGAAAACAGTTTGAGTCCACGGCCCCTACCCCCTCATCAGGAGTATCAACCGGCACTGAAGAAGAGGTATCGCTGCTCTCCGCCCCTGAGCCCTCTTCGGATGTATCTGACGGCGGTAGACGTCCTTTCGATGATGCTGCTGCAGCTGCTGCCGCCCTGAACATGGAGCGGATCTTCAATCCCTCCTTTATTCCAGACGTATTCGCGTAGAACCGGTCTTTAGTGCTTACGTCGTGACACATAAACCTGGCGAGAATCGACATGCTTTCTGGATCTTGGTGATGCTTGATATTGTCAGCCAGGGCAGTGCGCAGGATTGTGAAGGTGACGGCTGTTTCTAGCCCAGCATCAGCCCAAGCCCTCTTCAAGTGAGCGTTCAGTTTCTTGGAGGCATGCTTCCCCGTTGTGGAAAGGAAGAATTAATTCTGAGGACCCGACAAGCTCTCTTTTATCCCCATCCACCGCATGACCCAGCTAAACTCCTTTACTGTAAGCACCAGCTGTGTTTCGCCAAATGGCTTGGCAGTCTTGTGATCCTGCACGTGGATGATGTAGCCCTCAGCAGTGCCCCTTCTGTCCGCCTCAAAGACCTCAGTGTTGGTCATGTTTGCGTACACACCCGGATGGTGGCCATACAGGAGGCTCCAATGGAGGGTTAGATAGCCATATAGCAGGTACTGGGTGATTGAGGTCGGATCGCTAGCCATCAAGTCAAGGAGATCAGGGATGAGCTTCTCAGCGGCCGCCATGGCGGCGAGAAGCTCCGCCTGGCTCGGCAGACGATCCAGCTTGTTCCTCTTTACCTTAAACTGGTGGACAGTGACAGACTTTTTCAAGTTGTTTATGTTGGCTGTCACCTCTCTGATGATGTGAGTCATATCAGACTGGGTGAGCCTGCACCCCTGGAGCTTTGACTCAGACAAGTACCTCAGGAAATGGTTCACATTCTTCAGGGACAACAGCGATGTTGTGACTGCCCGGCCCGACTTTGCAATATACTCGCTCCAGCCACGGACCCTCTTCGTGTCTTTTAGGAACAGCCAATCTGACAGCCGGTTAACACTATGGGCCATGAATACGAGGAAGTTCTTTATCCAGCTGACCTTGGACAGACAATTTTCTTTCCGTTTTACTGTCGGTGCGACACCCTCACAATGATCCCTGTATGTCTGAATGTACGTCTTGTCCGGGGTCTGGAGAGGGGTCTCACTACCCGGAGGCTTCTGTGGACCGCATGACAGTCTTGGCCGGGGTCTTGAGAGGGGTATTGCTGCCGGAGGCTTCTGGTGAATGCATGACAGTCTTGACCGGGGTCTTGAGAGGGGTATTGCTACCGGAGGCTACTGTGTTTATGCCGGAGGTACTTGAGATTGCCAGGCCCTTAAATAGTATACATTCTTCCTCTTCCTCAAGCACAGCAGCAGTGGCACACTGCTTCCTGGGTTTTAGCCCCTTTATCAGCCTGGACCTCAGGGTCTTCACCTCATCATTGAGGGCATCCTTCTGAGCCCTCAATGCCACATTTTCCAGGATCACCTGCCTGGAGTCCTCTTCATAACACTCGGTATGTGGGGAGAAGGGTGGAGGGTGCACCGGGTATTCCTCCTCATTGTCTATATCCAATGATGTAGCCATTTCAATGATGGGATTAGTCTCTCGGAGGTCATGGAGCAACTGCAGGGCCACACTATGCTTCAGCCTTGGACCTGATGTGCCTCATCTCGGGAGAACTCAGGGTGGTCATGAGTTACATGACGGTCTAGTCTCTTCCCAGCATACGAACACCCTGTGATGGGACAGGGTTTGGTCCGAACATTTATTCTGCCACTGGCCATTTTAAGAATGATGCCTCTTTCCTCCAAGTTCCGCACTGCATGTTTGTGCTTAAGGTGCTTGTTCAAAGCCAGATAGAAGAGTCTGCACACCTGGCATTCGGACGACATCCTTACTAAAACAGACACAGTGAATTGTATTTAAATTATTTTCTGTTTCTCCGTTTATATGCATTAGCGTAACCGGTGATTGCAACAATGGGTCTGATGCTTCAATGCCTGGTACATGGACCAAGGGAGGACTTGGGTTACCACCGGGTTAAATGGTCCCACCTCCGCACCAACGCGGAGCTGGTGATGGCAACATTGGGTCCGATGCATCAATTCATGGTGCCCCGACCATGAGAGGGTTTGGGGTACCCCGGAACCAGGCAGTACCCCAGCAGGAAACACGTTTTATGGTCAAAGGAGGAAAGAGTGATAGAACCGGGGTAAAGCAAAGAAAGTGTCCGACAATAGTGACTTGTGAGGCGGCCAGAGAGTCTGTCATCTCTCGGTCCTATTCTCCAGGCAATGCGGTACCAGAACTGGGTCAAATTGACCAAAATGTAAACAAAATAAGTTTCAATTTATCAATGGAAAAGGGCTGAAAATGGAAATAAGTATCCGAAAATAGTGTCCCATAAGGCGGGTAGAGTCCCCTGACAACTCTCCTCACATTCCTCCAGAGTCGGAAAAAGTCTGAGTTAACTCTTCGGAGAACCATAGAAAAGGGGTGAAAATGGAAAAAAGGTATCCGAAAATAGTGTCTCTTAAGGCGGGTAGAGTCCCCTGACAACTCTCCTCACATTCCTCCGGAGTCGGAAAAAGTCTGAGTTAACTTTTCGGAGAACCATAGAAAGGGGGTGAAAATGGAGAAATTGTATCCGAAAATAGTGTCTCTTAAGGCGGGTAGAGTCCCCTGACAACTCTCCTTACATTCCTCCAGAGTCAGAAAAAGTCTGAGTTAACTTTTGGGAGAACCATAGAAAAGGGGTGAAAATGGAGAAATTGTATCCGAAAATAGTGTCTCATAATTCCCTGACAACTCCCCTTGCATTCCTCCAGAGACCAGTTCAAAAACTTAAAGTTTAATAAGAACCATGCTGAGGGGTCTCCATGCAACAATTGTATCCGAGCCAAAGCACTCATGGAGCGGTTGCATTCCTCCATGATGTGAAACAGCCGTTTTTTTTCTGAGTCCTCTCAAAAACCGGGTTTCCGATTTCGTGCGGATGGTAGCTTGAAAAACATGAATGATTTTTTTGGACGGAGGAGGGGTCTCGATTCCCCTCTCCGTTGTAAGTTGCAACGGGGGAGTGCAAAAGTGTGCGGGGCTTCGGCCCAAAGCGCCGAAGGGTTGAGCTTTTTTGAGCCCCTCCTCCGTTGGCACTCTGTCGCCTTGCAAATGATCTCCGGCAGTTCCACCATGATGCAACCTAGCGCCGGCAGCGCCGTGGTGATGGAGAAGGGGACCGTGTGCTCGGCCGCCAAACCAGCACCCTGCTCCGACTCTGTCTCGGGGAAGAGAAGGGAGGGGAAAACTGCACGGTGAACCATGGAGGAAGACGGGGTAGGAGTCGTCCGACTCCTGCCCAGCACTCGGCTCCAGGAACATGCTGCCGTCCACAGGCTCGAAAGCCTGGACGGGCCAATCGTCCTCCTCGGCCGCAGTAGCGAGAGCGTCCGCTCTTCGCTTCCTGTCGGCCAAGGGGAGACGGACACAGTGTGTGCATGCGACCTGCTGGCTGAGAGCCGCGTACGCGTGCTCTGACCCCAGGCAGGATTCGCACATCGTGTGCTGGTCGTGGCTCATAATGTATCCAGACCCACATGAGGGACAATCTCGTACACAGTTGCTGCTCATGATTGACTCTGCTCTTAGTATCTCTGTGCTTCAGTAACGTGGTTTGCTGAAGAAAAGAGGGAGCAGATTGTCGGGCCTCCTTCCTATTTATACCGGAAGGGAGCCCAAGGGTGGGGCCCACCTTGCGGGTGGGTGTGGACTACAAGTGTTTCAGTGCTGCGCGGGTGCACAGGGGGATTACCCAATAGCGATAGCCTTAGAGGGCGAAGCCATATACGAAATAGAACACACCTGCACACTCACAGGCTCTGGGGCCGTCATATAATACACATAGGTGTTGTGCAAAAATACACAATAGAAAAATTGGTAAAATGCCACCAACAAATTCCATGGTGTCAGTAGGCTCACCCCGGATATACAGGAACATCAAAAAGCATCTAACAATAACCAAGAAGCTCGCCATATCATCCTCTAGGGATTTTTATAGTCTTACTTAGGATCAATGGTCCATTTATCCTTTTTAAGGCCACTCATTAAAATAATCCAATCAATATAATTACTTTTAAATATATAATAATCCAAATAATAAACGTTTGTCCTCTTGACCACGTCCAAAACAAATATGATGAAATTGGAAAACATCAATGAATACTAGAAATTGATTGGGTAACAAAGATTAAAATAATGTTGGATCATTCAGGGTTTCAGATTTGTTCTGCTCTGACACATTTTTTCAAATTGAACAATTGAAAGGTATGAAGGAGGACTCCCTATTTGGTATTTATATTGCAACAAGCTGTTGCAAGTCAACTTTGCCTTAGTTTAAGGGTCACCAGCTGAAAAGGTTGTTGCTGTAGATCCCTGGTCATTGAACTGTTTTTCACCTATACTCTAAAATAGAGAAGCTGTTATATTTGGAAAGAACCAAAGTTAAGACTCAACTTTGGATCCCATAATATGTTGGGATGGTTAATTAAATATATAGAAAAAGTATGTCCAATATTAACTTTGATGCTTTCATAACAGTCCTTCATTTCACAACATAATCTGAAGACCACAGCATCTATACTTCTTTTGAGGAAAGAATATGTAACAGTGGATCTAAAAATAAGTAAAACTGCATATTAAAATGTTTATTTTGACTGAACAGCAGGTTTTCTCTGTGTTTCAACAGTGATTGGCATGGGATTTCTCAACTTTTCCCAAAAGTCTGGGCTCCTTTGCAGCAGACTGCATGAATCATGTTTGGTTAACGACCTTTTGACTGCAAACAAAGGGTCATTGGCTGTGGGAAAAGAAAAATTCTGCAGGGAATCCTAAAATAAACAAAACATCTAATTCCTAATAATGGTTGCGTAAACAAACCCTACTGTCTTGAATATAAAATTAGTTTAATTTCTGATATATTATATATGTATACAGTCAATGCATTATTTTATTGTCTTTTGACGTCAGAGCGTCTGCGCTATTGGGTTATTTGGTAGCAATTTGAAGGTTAGTAGTTCATCACACATCAGTCTTAGTTAGAATTCAAACATTGGTACCCTTCACGGTAACAGTTTGTGCGATAGACAATAAGACATGTTGATTGTTATGTGTGTACCTGCCCAGATGGAAATTAGCCTTTAGCCATATTCTGTCATATAGCATATTTTCTCTCTTTGAGATTAAAGTATTGTATGCATTGTCCTTGTTCAATAAAGACTAAGATAAATAACATGACATATAAAACAAATACATACTATCATCCATCTTATCACAAATATAGACAGGAAAACATGACTTGTCAAAAAGAGCTTTGTTGAACTTTTATCATTTCCAGCCCTTTATAATTGTGCGAGAAAATTGTCCTGAACCTGACTGAAGAGCAGAAGTCAGCAAAATGTCAGTTCTGAATGTAACACCCTTATCTTTTACTGAATTATTTCCAATATTACATTGTAACTCTTGAATTCTTCCAGAAGGATAACATTATCTGCTGGACTGAAGGGCGCATAGCAGTATGACTCCATTCTTTAGCCCAAACAAGTCCAATTTTTTCTCAAATTCATAGTTTATTAGCTGGTTTTTGGTTTGATCTAAGCCAAAGTTAAACTCTCTCTTTCTAAAACACAGGAGCAGGTATAGACATGTTATCTACTTATTGTTATGTATGTGCTTGGGGCAGCTTGACTCTATCTGGGTTGCTGAAATGATCAAATAAAGTCAACATTTCACTGAGCTGTGTGGGATTTGTTCAACTTTTAAAAGATTTTTGAATGGTGATATACACAGTAGATGTTAAGGACTAACGTTTATAATAAATACATTTGTATTTATTTTAAGATCTTTTTATAGTTCATACAATCATACGTATTGGGATCATTTGTATTCCTGTGGACCGGAGGGAGACGGTGACAAGCATACGTTTCACTTTCCTTTTTTATTTCCATTACAACTTTGGTCATGAAGAATATGTTTCTCTATTGTCCACGTTCATAAAGCATAAAACAACAGCATCAGAGCACGGTGCAGAGTCTCTAGATGAGTTTACAGTAATCCCTCGTTCTTATTAAACATCCATGTTGTAGTCCGCTATATAGAAAACCGTAGTTTCCATAGTTTCCCCACAGCAGCAGACGCATATTTATTACGTCCGCTGGCGCATCATAAACACGTTGGATAGTGAAAGTGCAGTCGGGTTAACAATACCGTGTAACTTTCACGTTTGAAGGGACGAAATCGTCACATGTTCACGTCTTGCCGTGATACCGGGTTGCTCTATTCCATGCCAAGGCTTTCAGGGGGCGTTTGTAGATTAAACGCATTGAAAAAAAGTCTTGAACCTACTTTGGCATTGTTCTCATTTTTCATTAAACATCTTCATGTCATTTCTACATATATAATATTTTTTATATTTAATTATGTGATAATAATATTGGCAAAAAACGTTTTCAAAAAAGAAATGTAACATATAGCCTATAGTTTTTTTAAGGATTCAGCAATGAGTGAAATTACTTTCCAATTAGTCTGACAGAAAGGCCATCAACATAGTTATTATCTGTTTACTTAATATTCTTCATCCATGTGATATTTCCCTGACTCTTTCGATATCATGCATTTCTATTCCACCCGCTAAATTTGTATTATTTCCTTTTTGAGAATAAAATAAAAAAGCAGGTCACATACAGTAAACATGCAGGGTCAAATGCATCACTGATAGCCTAGACATCAATACACAGTGAGTTAGAAAGAGATAAAGCTGGTATTATCCCCTTGTTTCTTCCACTATCTGAAGAAGAAGAAGAAAAAGAAGGTGACATACTTTCAGTTTGTGCAATGTTTATACGTTTCTATAATTGAATACTTGGTCAAAAGTTTCATCATTTGCCCAGTTATTCAGAAATATGCTAGCAAACACAGAACTAAGGGAACACAGTATTTAAACTTGACACAGGGTCTAAATAAAATAAGGCAGGAACCACCTTAGCATGTCTGCTGGTGCATGTTCCCACACAGAGGTGGAAGAAGTACTAATTTATTTAAGTAAACATAGAAATACCAGAGTGTAGGAATACTCTGTTACAAGTAAAAGTCCTGCATTGCAAAAGTTACTCAAGTAAAAGTACCAAAGTGTTAGCAGCAAAATATACTTAAATTATCATTAGTAAAAGTTCTCATTTTGCAGATTGGTCCATTTCAGAATAATATATGATATGTTTTGATTATAATGATTGATGCATTAATGTGTTTATCACAGATAGTTTTAATGACTTTGTATACTGCAGGGTAGCTTGTGAATTTAAGTGTTGATTATATTTCACATTATTAATCCAAATCTGCAAAGTAACTAAAGGTATCAAATAAATGTAATGGAGTAAAAGTACACGATTTACCTCTGAAAGTTACTTTATCATAATCAGAATCGGTTGTATTACCAATTAGGTTTACACATACCAGTAATTTGATTTGGTATAAAATGGTGCATATAAAGACACAAAGACAAGAATATGTAAAAAATAGTACTAATATTAAAGCATTTAAAAAACAATTTTAAGACTATTGTTTCAAATTAAAAATAAATATAATATTTACAAAAAATAATAATATGTGAGAAAGTGAGAGTACGGTAAATATGACAAATACTATATTCACACTGTTCCCATATACTTTCAATGAAATAAGCAAAAACTATATGACACACTTTTAGCTAGGGGCTTTCAGGACCCCTGTTGATATTAAACCTTGGTCAGGCAGGCAGACATTACATTCTGGATATGCTAATATAAATCAGACATTTAAACATTGACTGCACAGTCCCTTCGCTTGGCTTACCGATAATAAGAGGTGGAGTGCTGTTGCTCGGTATTATGGATTTGGCGTTTGGCGGGAACACGACGTTGATTATCCAGAAGCCGGAGGAGTGATGGAGCCCCAGCAGGAAGACGAGCAGCAGCCCTGAGCAGAGCCGAGCAGCCGGCCCCATGGTTCCTCAGACTGCGTGTGGGACTGCGCGGTGCTGGGTGTCGGTGAGTGTGTGCTGGAGGCGGGGAGCTGTCGGACCAGTGTAAAGGTTACATTCCCTGGACGAGAACATTTCTGTTATGCTTGGCTCTCAAACGCGATGATGAATCAAGCTGTCAGAACACACATGTAGCCAGCAGGCACAGGGACAAATACAACGTGTCACATTGCCCTATTGATTCTCCAATCCCACCAATGTATTTACACAATAGAATGTCAATGAGTGACCAAGAGAAGACAAGAAATCAATTTGTTTCTACGAAAAATAATTCAATTGTGTTAAGTGTTCCTTTAAAAAGACTTCCAAAGCTACGTACATACTCAATACTGTGGGTCAGGGGCGGACTGGCCATTGGGAATACCGGGAGTTTCCCCGGTGGGCCGGTGCTGTGTGTGGGCCGGAGGGCCAAACAAAAAAAATAAAAATTCTTTTATTTTTGCCTAAATCCTACCGGCCCACATTTGTAAGTGTTCCGGCCCAGCCCAGCCAAGTGGGGTGTGGCCAGGGTTGGATTGTAACGGAATACATGTAACGGCGTTACGTAATCAAATACAAAAATCAAGTAACTGTATTCAGCTCGCGTTACGTTTGAAAAACTAGTAATCTGATCACAGTTACTTTCGTAAACCTGAAGTGAATACATTTTAGATTACTTATTGGGATTATTGGTGGAAAGATTTCCTCACAACATTTAATATTCATTACTAAAGGTAGCCGAATCATCACAGCGCACAAAACCGCGCAGATGGACCAAAAAGGGGAGCGTTTGAAAAAATGTTGCGGGTCTGGTCAGTGAAACAATAACAACGTAACATGGAGAAACAAAAGTCTGCGTTTAAATCGTGTGTGTGTGTGTGTGTGTGTGTGTGTGTGTGTGTGTGTGTGTGTGTGTGTGTGTGTGTGTGTGTGTGTGTGTGTGTGTGTGTGTGTGTGTGTGTGTGTGTGTGTGTGTGTGTGTGTGTGTGTGTAGGTGTGTGTGGTTAAAACACATCAGCCACACCGCTCTTTAGCCTTTCTAATGATTCTGAAGGTAAACACAGTGAAGGCGGTGCGTGAAAGGTGGTGCGTGAAAGGCACTGCACGCTCCTCTTCTCAGAGGCTGAGTTAACCCTCCCGCTGCCTCCTGGTGCTGCAGAGATTTCATGAAGTGAAGGAGGTTTTCCTTCTATAAAACTATGAATTCATAGATCAAGGCAGACTGGTGCACACACTCCCCTGTTTTGCCAATCCGGTGCTTAAACAAATATAGCTCTACACCCCTGGCCGAAATGTCCTTAAAATGAAGTCCGAGTTCGACATTTTAATTCATGTCCTGCCAACACTGGCAGGACAGAAGGCGACACACCCTTTCTAAGCCATGTCCTCACATCCCAAGCTGCATGTCCGGTGCCTTGCTCAAGGGCACCACAGCAGGGCAGGAGGTGAACAGGGACCTCTCCAAGTAGAAGTCCACACTCCAAATAGGTCTGGTCGGGGACTTGAACCGGCGACCCTACGGCTCACAGTCCAAGCCCCTACTGACTGCCATAGATTTAGTCCCTAATGTTGCTCTCAAAACGGACCAGATTGATGCATTTAACTTCAACATTTAAAAGAAAATCTCCCCTGCTGTGGGCAATCCCCAGGGCCGGCCCTCGGCATAGGCAGTATAGGCGAATGCTAAGGGCACATCAACCTATAGGGGGCGCCAAAAATTGAGGAGAAAAAAAAGGAAAACAAAGTTAGAAATAAAAAAAATATTTTTTTTTAATTTCATAACAACACAATATCCCGATTTTGGATCAACAAAGTACATCTTATTATCTTATACTAACAGAACTACGCCTATATTGCGAATAGCGCCCATAAACTATGGCACACCCCCCCCCCCCCCCCCCAAAATCAAGTTGAACTGCCCCAGCCCCAGTAAAAACCAGAGGTTTATGTGAAATTGTTATTTATTTTTTTAAATAATGGTAGTGTGCAATTATAGTTTTTAATTTTATATTTATGTTCATTTAAAATAAATCAAATTCCCAAAAAACGTACACAGCTTCTGTGTGCTTTTATTAACATTGGAATTTACTGTGTAAGCGGCCGCGGGGGGAGAGCTTTAGAGAGCTCTCTCCTGAAAGACTGAGAGGCTCTGATAACCTCAGCTCAGTGAGGTAAAGGCACACCTTTATATGATCATTATAGTTATAAAAATAATAAGAGAATAGGTGAAAAACAGGTATAAAATAATATATGACAGTACAAAAAAGTTGTTATTAATAAACAAAAATACAGTTTGAAAGGGGAGTGATTTTTAAAGTATCTATAAAGAAAAAGAAAATCTACTTACAGTTCTGTTTCATATGGGTGTTGTTGAGAGATGTATCCATAGAGCTCCTAATGTTGCTCTCAAAGTGCACCAGATTGATGCTTTTAACTTCAATATTAAAAAAAAAAAGTCTTCCCGGGGGTGCATGCCCCCGGACCCCCCTAGAGGAGGTGAGGTCCCCCCCACTTAAATCATGTTCAAATGGATAGGAAACTAAATACAGTTGCACACATCTTGTGTCCATATATTTCTGTGTTGGTGGTAATGCCACAACCATGCGTGCGCGAGTCATAGTAAGTGTAAGTGTCTGCATTTGGGGGGGGGGGGGGGGGCGCCAGTTAAAATATTGGAAAAACGCATCATCTGCAGGAAACAACTGAGGGCTTCTTAATATTTAATAATGTAATAAACTATGAATTTATCCATGTAATGGGAAGAAACTTAGCTCACTGATCTTTTTTTTTTTTAAAAGCTAATGCTGAGCCTCTGAATTAGCTAACGGCCGTTGCACAGAAACTCACTCATAACCAGTAGCGTGGCGTGGGGGAAAAATTAGGGGAAGCCAATAATACGTCCTTTCTTTTGGGTCGGGGCTGTGGTGGTCAATGCAATAACGTAACCAGATGAGCATGGGCGCGGGAAGGGGGGTGCTGAGGGCGCTGCAGCACCCCCTAGTGGCGGGCAGGGGGTGCGGAGCTCCCCTGTCTGAATTATTATTTGACGGTTATTGCTGCTCCCGCTGTGCATAATCTGTGTAATATGTAGCCAATAAATTCCACATTGTTAGCTACAATTCTTTAGCCCCGGACAATTCTACCTCAATAATATAATACATTAACCGTGCTTTACGTGAACCTCATCATGACATTAGAGTGGACGGCAGGACTGTAATTTCCAGTGTTCAGTGAATGCAACAGAGGCAAGACACCAGACCAATCAGAAAGTTGCATGGAAATAAAAGTGTGTGTGTGTGTGTGTGTGTGTGTGTGTGTGTGTGTGTGTGTGTGTGTGTGTGTGTGTGTGTGTGTGTGTGTGTGTGTGTGTGTGTGTGTGTGTGTGTGTGGAAATAGCGCATTTAGTGTGTGTGTGTGAGAGAGGGAGAGAGAGAGAGAAAGAGAGAGAGGGACCGGTGCCAGCAGCAGGGACCGTGTTGTTAGCATCTGGTTAGCTAGCTGCACTAACGGACATACGGAGCTGTTTGTTCCACAAAAAGCTGGAGGAGAGCTCTCCTCTCAGACTGAGAGGCTCAGGTGAGCTAAAGGACTCTCTGAGTGTTTAGATAGTTAACTTTAGTCTAAGTTATCTCAGTGGGTCTCAAACGGTTTGGTCACAAATTATTCAAAGGATTATTTCCGCGGCACACCTTCATATGATCACTATAGTTATAAAAAAAATAAGAGAATAAAGGAAAAACAGTTATCAAATACTATATGGCACTAAAACAAGAATACAGTTTGAAAGGGGAGTGATTTTTAAAATATCCATAAAGAAAAAGAACATCTGCTTACAGTTGTGTTTCATCTGGGTGTTGAGAGAGGTATCCATAGATCTCTTAATGTTGCTCTCAAAGTGCACCAGATTGATGCTTTTAACTTCAATATTTAAAAAAAATCTTCCCGGGGGAGCAACCCCCCCGGACCCCCCTAGAGGAGGTGAGGTCCGCTCCACACTCGTAAAAAATAGCACTTTACCCCTGCCTATATGCCGTGAGCTGATTATCGAGCCTTCATTGTAACAGTCGCGGGTGTAGTGTGTTTGTGTGTGGGGAGTGCTTTTGTGCGTGCTCTATAGGTCCCGTAATAGTGTTCACTGGAGTCCAGCACCTCAGCACCCCCACTCAAAATACCTTCCCGCGCCTCTGCAGATGAGTGATTACAGCACCCGGTATTTTACACACATTTGTATCATACAGATGCAGGACTTACACACACCTGTTATCCAGTGGCGGCCGGACCATAGGGGGGCTAGGGGCGCCGCCCCACCTCTTCCCACATACACATTTTTTTTTTTAAATATTTTTTTTTTTAATGAACAAGGTAAATATCATACAATTGGTATCAGTAAAATGTATAATCTACAATAAAATCTCGTTTAAAATTGTGTTACGATGTCTAAAGTTACTGATAAGTCACATGTTTCCTGCCTGGCCTTGCCCGTGGCATTAGTTTATCATTACCGGGCGCCGTGCAACGAGCCCCCGAGCCAAACAGCAGCAACCAGCACGTTGCAAAAGTCTCAATAGTAAACTGTGCCGCCGAAACATAATTTCAGCCAATCAGCGGCGTCAAATATTTTGGTCACGAGGGCGCTCACGTTGGCGCCCACGTTGGCGCCCACGTTGGCGCCCACGTTGGCGCCCACGTTGGCGCCCACGTTGCTTGTTTTTTAGACTCGTGAGTGACCAAGGTGACGCAGTAGTTGGATGAGAATGGCTTCGTGTGCAGGTGGAGTCGCCGGACCTCGGTCCGCACCCAATTCCCGTGCAAGAGCTACTCTCCAATCCTTTCGAAAGGAGAAGTTTGGGAGATAAACTGTTGCTTAAAGACCTTGGACCGGACCAACCCGATTTGTATATATCGCAGCAAGCTTGTGAAAAAGACAAAACGTATCAACGAGGCTTCTCACGTAGCTGGTACACCAGAAAGACATGGCTAGCTGGATGCAAATAGGTAAATGCTGTCTTTTGTTTCCCATGCTTGCTTTTCAAACAGCCGGGGACAGATACGATGTGCCCGTGCACGGGCTGTGACGGGGGTAAACGATATGAAGCATTTGTCCGAAAAAATTAAAAAACACGAGTACACGAAGTAACATATGACAAGTACCTTCAAGCTAGCCATGCAAGGCAAACCTAACATAGCATAACAACACAGCTGTTAGCTCTTAGCACTCAGAGCTCACAGCTCTTCATATCTGTTCAGAAACTAGACAAAAGTTAAACAAGTACAAACCACAGACTGCCTGTGTCATGGTGAATACAGTCGCTGGTTTATTTATGTCTGTATAGGCCGTTGTGGACGGTTGGAGCATATATAACGTTAGCTTAGCCAAGCTCCATTTACAAAACACGCATTTTAAAAGGTTTTTCGCCTGCCGTCTGTCTGCAGACTTGTCAAAGCATTAATTCATAGTTTGTACTAACCGGTATCAGTATGTTGTTACTTCGGCATCATTTTGAAACGTGTATTACAATTAAATCACGGTCAAATATTTTCATCTTGTTGTAGTTGTAGCCCCCTTGCCAGCGATTCTCTCTCTAGTTTAGCATACTCAGCCCGACTCAGCCTGGTTGTTCCTGGCCCTAGAACCACGATTCTATGGGGCCAGAAAAACTGTGAATTAGGACCCGCTAGCCGGTACTAGGCCAAGTGGAAACGCAACCAAAAACGGGCCCCGCACGGCTCCGCGCTGCAGTGGAAACGCGCCATTACATCACCTAATTTAACGGGTCATTTCTCCCAAATAGACCTTTTTTTCCATGACGAAAACGAGACGATGACGAGATGGCACCGACGGCAGTAAACGATAACTGCAACGAAATCATCATGCAATATCGTTGACGAAAAGTGACAAAACGAAAATGTAGTTTACTAAATAAAAACTATACCAAAATCTCTCTTTACTTTCGTTGACGAAATATTATCAAAGATAACGTTACATTTCTGATACAACCTGATCTCACCAGAATGCGTGACTCCACCACGACTCCTTAACACCGCATTGCATGGTGGACTCACGAACTTTGTTACATTTATGTGTCTGCACCACGCAAACAACCCCAATGTAAAGTGAATGAGGCTCTTTTGTCGTGGTGCACACACACATTTCTGTAAGTAAGTGTTCATCTGTAAGTAACTAGAGAGGATCTGAGGACACCGCAAGGTCATTATAAAAGAATGAACATAACCTTCCACTCGTCGCAGAGGGGCTAAGGACCAAAGATCTGAGCAATAGCCATCTCTAAGATTGCATTCATGCTGAATAGTCCGCGTCTTTACACCAGACGCAAGTGTATTACATCGTTTCATCTGCAGAAGGTTGGGTTTGCGTTCACCCAGGCAACCTCAAACAGACTATGAACTGTAACTAAAGTCATTGTACGGAGATGCTTTTTCAACAATTGGCGGGACATTAAGAGGATAAAATGCAGATCCCAGCAATTCCTACAGTAGCCTGCATCATGGAGCATTGGCAGGTTATTTTCATACTGCTGTTAATCTGGAGAGTGCATCAACAGACTCTGCGGCCGGTGCATAGGATTATAAATCAGACAACGTGCATTAAAAACATTATAACACATAATGAGACGTTATGCAGTGAGGAGGTTTCACCGATGACAGGTGGCTCTGATGAGATTGTACCACTGCCTTTTCTCTGTACACAGGGGACCAGTGAGATAAGCAGTCACCAGAATGAATGCATGACTCTCTAGGTTACTGGATGTTGCACACAGCATAGATAGCAAAACAAGCGATGACGCGCAAATAGTTCTTTCCCATGTTTTGATGCGGACTGCGTCACACCAGCAATGAACCTCTCCAGAGTTTACTAGCGAGCGACCCGAGACCACCTCTTTTAGGCGGAGCAGAGGTATCGGACTGCTTCCACACCAATCCAACGAACCGCATCAAGGGGTTAACGCTACAGGGACCGATTCAATAGTACTAACCAAGCAGGTGTGAACGTGACCTAAGACTATGGTGCCTTAAGGTCATCACGTCATTGGAGGCAGTCGCAATTTCTACAGGCATGCACTACCTGTTAGCATCTGGCATCTGTTAGCATCTAGCTCTCCTGCTTACAAACTTGTAGCCATCCCTGCTTATACAAGTAGTAGTTTTAGTTGTCTGCGATCTGCCGAGGCCGGCTGTACTGAGGTGTTTTACCTCCGGAGACGGAGCGAAGAGACGGAGCGGCTCCACTTGTTGCTGCCTGCGATCTGCGATGTACGGAGGCCTGCTCCCACCTGTAGAATACGGCTGTACTGGAGAGGTTTTTTACCTCAGAGTCGTCGCGGAGAGACGGAGTGGATCCACGCTTCGGGCTTGGCCTGCTTCCACCGGGCGTGTGCTGCTGTACGGAGGAGGATTTTACCACCGCAGAGGCCTGCTTTCCACCTGTCCTGGTTCTGCTGTTGCAGAGCCTGCTTTCACCCCAGGGATACCACGGAGGGACCGGAGCGCTTCCACGCTGCTGTTTTCCCCTGTCCTTTGCTGCTGTGCTGATTTTGCTCCAGGAACATCGCGGATACATACGGGATTCTGCTGTGCCTGTTAACTGTTTTGGACTATGAGAAGATCTCTAGTCATTCTGAGAAGTCTACTGGATTCAGGTCTGTTCTGCCACCCGCAGTGGGCATCCCCTGCAAAGGTTCGGATGTGTTGCTCAAACAATTACCGGTTGCCTTGTCACAGACAATCTGCTCGACAAAATATGTTTCTCTATTTTGTTTCCCTGCGATGATGGTTCTTCAGGACTGCTTCTTAAGCTCAAATCACACTCTCGCAGACTTTTCCGGTGTTTCTAAATGAGATGACAATGTATATGTGTAGTAGAGAATCCAGCATAATGCTTCTGGTGTCAAAGAAACGTGGGCTACTATGGCAACCAAATGCACATTTGATTGTAAAACCTTAAAATATATATGCCACAGAAGGCATATGGGATGTCTGCTTTCCCTGCCATGTCATCTACAGAGCAAAGAAACGGGAACAATTTTAGTAGTTAATACTCTTAACAGAATAATTGTGAGGAACTAACGGCTCAATAAAGAAACGTTGCTAGAATAATTCCTCCTAGCACTAGGCTAGGGGCCTGTTGTGTTTTTAAACGTTTAAATAGCAGCACGTGTAATACTCCTGGCTCCCTCAGTGCAAACTTCAGTCTTGAGTGCAGGTTTCAACAGACATGGGTCCCTGGGAGCCAGCATAACTTGCTAAGAAACCTTGATTTAAGCCTGTGATAAGGTAATTTGACGAACATCTGTGATTAGGAAGAGCTTGGAAACGATTTGCAGCATGAAGCCTCCTGAGGCACACCCAGCGAGGGGCAGATATTGCAGGTAGAGCTTAATTCCTATAAGGAAAAACTCTTCTTTGGTAGGTGATTCAATGTACATGGCCGCTTGGCAGAGAATGATTCATGGTATTCATAGAAAAGACACTGTAGGAGATTGAAGTCTAAAATGATGGTCAAAAATGTATCGAGCTTCCCTTCATATTCACGTGATGGAAATTATTAATTTATTTCCGTTTTTAATGTCATTGATTTATAGTAGGCCTAGTATAAATACTTATATACAATCAACTTCTGTATAATTGCCTCAAATATGACTTACTGCAGGCCAAATATTTCCATAATAAAACATTGCTTATGCAGAATAGTATTATATACCTGTCAGGAAGCAAGAACTCGTGGCTGGATCTGGGACTCCAATTCCCAGACTTCCCGGGAGTGTGACGTCAGCGGCACAACGTGGTTGAACGCGGAAGTAGAAACATTTGTTTACATTGCAGGGAGAGGAAATCGAGTTTGTTCACGGGAATATATTGTGCAATTAAAGGCTTCAAGCATTTGGTTGTTTATAGCATAAAGAACATCTGATTTAATGTGAGGTAGGGAAATAATCATTTGAGTATGTGTATATAAATATGTAATTTACAACAGCTGTAAGATGCTTGAAAAGCTGGAAAATGCACCTTGAAAATGCTTGAATTTGACTTTGAAAAAGGTGTAAGAACCCTGGACTGAGCCCCAGAACTTGGTCTGCCCGCTCTGTATCTGTAATACTGTACCTGTACTGGGCGATTAACACTTACTGTTAAGTCCTAAATAAAATCAGACACACATAGGCACAATACCACAGAGGATGAAAAGACCCATCCACTGGAAGGAGGTGCGTATCTGTGGGGAGCTCACTACACGGGCAATCAATCGCATGTTCAAATGTACCTCATAGTAGCGAACAATGGACATATTTTTCCATGTAAGGGTCTTTCACAGGGGAATTAACGAGCACAGTCCAACCACCTGCTTGACTGATACTGTTTCAAAGCATTTGCTGCTGATAAAAAGCATGTTAAACTTAAAAGGCAAAAGCTTTATTCTCAGCAAGAGCAGACACTCTGACACGTGTAGCCTAAAAAATTCAGACAGTGCGACTCTTAGCTGACACACAAGAGAAGGGTTGTTACCAGAGCTGGCGTAGAACTCGGGACTTCCTCTGGCCCAAAGGATATTAAAAGTTACTCCAGATGAGGACGGAAGGGACACCTGAATGTGTGTCGTGCGGGAGCTGTGGCTCGTTCCAGCGGCGTCTGAACCATGCTCTGAGCTAGCCTGTGTTTCGGGAATGAGGCATTTCTTACGGCTTCTTGCGTATGATGATTCGGTTCCGGAGTCGGAGATTGCAATAGACATTTGCAAGGACAGCACCGGCAGGCAAGCAGCAGCAACATGAAACACAGCAGCACGAACATGAACGCAGCAATAGCAAATGAACGCAGCAATAGCAAGTGAACGCAGCAAGCAGCAGCGACGTAGCTGCAGCAATAGCAGCAGCAAGCAATGCATGGAGAGAGATCTGGCAGGTTAAATAGAGCGGCATATTAAGGAGACTCTGGTTGGTTGTAGAGCGGCACGGGGGCGTTATGTATGAATGCAGCATAAGTGCTCGAGTTGATTGCCTGAACTAGCTCGCAGGCTTCGCCCCATTTAGCATTGGTTTTACAATTTCAGTCAAAACAAACAAACCACTCACTGCTCTATTTGCCTCAACTGTAGTCCACCATGTTCAGCTCTGTAAATATTTAATGCATTCTGCAGGGAGAACACATTTAGGCACACAGGCTCCAATCCAGGATGGTCCACCATAAAGGTTACAGAGTCCTCAAGTTCCTGCATCCGTCTTGACACCTAGTGTGATAAACATATATTGAATGACATGTGAAAAATGTATTCTCTATACAGACATCTTAGTGAAGCTATCAAAAATGTTACCTGTGGTATCTCCATGCAGCACACATTCTCCGTTCAGAAGGCATCGTGGCGCAATTTGCACAAAGAAGTCAATAACTGAGCTTTTAAAAACACATGAAAATGCACACATTACTGACAACTGAGGTGTTGTTGGAGTTATACTTTTTATCACCCTAAGTTATTGAACTTTCCAACGGTTGTTGCACGATGTTGGAAGAAAAGGACTGTGAACTATTAATAAACGCAATGAGGCCATTGTATATATGCTGAAAATATGAATGTCTCCCTTTATAAATATATGTATCGCTGTTTTTGCGTTACAAGCTCTAAGTTAGAAACTGTACACATTGCATTCTTGCTAATTAGCCAAAATATGAACGGAATAAGTAGCAAGCATCGTAACAGAGTAAAAATAAATAGGGACAACAGCTTGTCAACTAACCATTCAGAAACGTCCTGCTGCAACCGAGATGTTTGCACCTCAACCAAAACCTCCGCTGCTTCAGGGTCAGTATCTGGATCAAATTGATAATATGCTTGAACACATGCATTGCTCTGAGATGACATGTTTATTCGACACTCGTAATCACAGCAAGCATGGTAACGTGACTCTCGCCGGCTCATGCCTGCTCTTCTGCAGGGGGGCGTGGTCAGCTGCTGCTCAGAATTTTCAAAGACAGGCTTGGAATAGAGCGAAAATGAGCGAAACGAGGCATGGCTAAAAAATTATCTGTTTGGTATTTTGAAAAATAAAATATATAAATATACCTTATATAGGTATGGTCATACACTATATCATTTAAATATAGCATGATAGGTCTCCTTTAACCTCTCTAAAAAGGTCAAATGTCACTTGTTTTGCATCAATCTTGATACAGGGTACTTATTATATGTTGTACTTTGGATTCCTAAAGCTTTTAGTCTACCATCCCATCATTCAAGGGTGGTTTTCACTATAAGTAAAAAAGAGTTTTTTACTATGTTCAGTCTGAATTTTCTTTAAAATAAAAAACATCTATATTGATTCTGACTTTTCTACATCCAACTCACAGGTTTATCATTACTTTGAGAAAAAAGATTATTAATTTTCCCCTTTTAGAAGTGAAGATATGATCATTTATTCTGGGAATATCATTTTCGAGCCTGAGACCTGCAGGGATGGGGTTCAACAGGTTAATACATTTTGGAGGCAATTCTGACTTTTTAAACCACTACATTTATTTTCCAAATGTTGTTACTACGTTGTCACTATGTATTTATAATAGAGAATATAGATTAACTAATACATTATTATGTATTATTATGGGTCAAGAAACCCAGCAGTATATTACGTAATTGTTATAATCCCCCCTTTACCAAGTGCAACAAATGCATAAAAAATTATAGTACACAAAAATACAATATTTTGTATTATTTTTTACTTTTTGTACCAAAGTATATTTTGATGCCATTACTTTTGTACTTTTACTTGAGTATACCATTTTGAATGTAGGACATTTTTACTTTCAACAGAGTACATAACACTAGTATTTTTGTGTTATGTTCACATTTCGCACCCTTTGGTAATGTGTGGGTCAAATTGACCCGGGACATATTTCAGGGTTTTAAAAAAATACAGAACTAAATTCAACATGCACAATTCCTTATATATATATTGTCTTTAACTCATTCCCCAACAATATAAGTGAAATATGTGATTCGTTTTTGAAAATACTCTTTGCTAGATCAAATTTAACAATGGAAGTGTCCATCGTTTTTTGTGATAAAAATGTAATTTATGTTAAAAACAAATACACTGTAATAAAAACTAGGTTTACATTTTGCTCATGCTTTTCTAGGACAAATGTAAATAAAAAATGTTTTCATTAATGTTTATTATTTTAATCTGTCATATAGTAATCAAAGCCGTGAATGAAATAAAGCAATTTAACAGCAATTGAAACACAAGAACCACATATCCAAAAGTATTTGGCTGTGAAATATACATAAATATGCTGGCTGTGGGGGTCTTCTTGCAACTAATGGCATTCCACTCACTCTCATCCATTATTAGCTCCAAGGCTCTCTAAGCAGAATATTTTTTGGCCATTTTGCTGGTAAATAATTGTAGTTTTGCACTATACAATGTGAGGTTATGTCTCTGGCTGCGTCTCAGGTCGACTATTTTCATTTAGTTTAGTTTATTTATTTATTTCGAGCGTGTAAAGACAAAGAAAATACAAATGAAACAAAAGATGATACAGACATGACACAGTACAATACAAATGAATTCAATAACAAAACGAAATATTTAATTAATAATTGAATAATCTGTAGTATCATTGTCTGATATCAATAAAAAACAAAACTTCAGCTAATTACAAATCCGACCCCTTTTTACATTTATTTTTTTATTTTTACATCTTAATATATGTTAACATACAATATCAATGTATACTTTAACCTTGAATAATTTATATAATCATTCATATAATATATACAGGCAAGTTAGGAGAATGGTCTCTATATATTTATATATATATATATATATATATATATATATATATACTAGGGCTGTCAAACGATTACAATTTGTAATCAGATTAATCACAGCTTAAAAATTAATTAATCATGATTAATCACCATTCGAACTATGTCCAAAATATGCCATTTATTTAAGTATGTTGTTGTGGGAATGGAAAGATAAATGAAAGCAGGCGGATATATCCATTTAACATACAGTATCTATGTTTATTACAACATTTTTCTGCATGTCAAAATGAAAGACAACCCACACACCTATCAATCATCAAACCGTGGGGTCTTAATTCATTACGTGTTGATTTCTATCAACGGGGGAGTACTTCAGGAAAGTCGACAGAGGGGGGGGAGTAGTGGAGTACTTCGTGACCACAGAGTGTGAACGTTGTGATCGCTGTTTTAGCGCAGTTCTCCAGTGAAGGGGGGGGGGGGGGGAGTCTCCCTCCGCAGCCGGTTGGCGTAGTTTTGGTAACAGCAGCCCTGTCTGTGCACACGGAGACCGACTCTGTCGTCCGGTGATCTAACCGCCTTCTGGAAAAGCTTCACAAGTACGTCGGTACGCCAATGCGCTTTGTGACACAAGTGACGGTACGCATTTCATATTACGCACATAACCTGCGTACCAGTTATGTGCACCCCTGTACCAGAGCCATATTATTACTATTATATGGCTCTGCCCTGTACTACAGCAAGAGTATTCCCCGTCGGGATTTCCTGCAACAACACCGCGCCGTTATCAAAGATGTTCTATTGAGAAGATGATCACTACGTGACAAAAGTTTTCAAAACCGTGGCTACTGAAATAAATCTTACTAACTGCTGTCTGTGCAATTTACTCCGCGCGAGTTGGCAGACTTTATTTTGCTTACTTTAACATCATTTTTCATGGTGGGGCTAAGCCATTTCTTGGTATGGGTGTAGCCTACCCCAGCCATACCCTGGCGCTGCCACTGGTGGCACGTATGGGGCGGGCCATTCTGCACATGCGTTAAATGCGTTAAATATTTTAATGCAATTAATTCAACAAATTAATTACCGCCGTTAACGCGATAATTTTGACAGCACTAATATATACACATATGTACATACACAAATTCATACAAACACAAATTCATAAATAGAATACAAAACAAGAATATAAATAGTTATGGTTTAGCAGTTTCATCCCTGTACCTTGTGAGAATTGTGTCTTTATACCTCTTTTTGAATAGTTTGATGTTTGTACATCCTTTTAGCTCCTCACTCAAATTGTTCCAGATCTTCACCCCACAAACAGAAACACAAAAACTTCTCTTTGTTGTGCACACCCTAACATTAGTGAATATAAATGAACCAAAATAATAATTCCCTTGTCTTTCATTGAACAATATCTGAATATTCCCAGGTAATTGAACGTTTTTTGCCTTAAAGGTGGGGTAGGTAAGTTTCAGAAACCGGCTCGAGATACACTTGTTGTTATATTCCATGGAATGCTCTTAACATCCCAATAGCAATGAATATCTTAAGTGCTTTGACAAAAAATCCATAAAAAAATGTCATCTGTAGAAGCCGTAATACTGTAAAAAGTACAACCTGCCTGTCAGCCTCCCATCGGGGCACAAACTTATCTCGTGCCCTCAAATCCTCAGATACTCGCTCCGCCCCCTTACTGTGTATCGCTCACTGATTGGACGATGCAGCACATGCACTGATCTGATGCTTCTAGCCCAAGCGGCAAACTCTGGGGAACAGTCGGGACGCCAATACGGAAGTGCCACACACTGCAGTTCATACATGGGCCGCTAGGGCCAGTATAGTGTTATCAACAGCTCCCGGAAACGTAAGTTCTAATATTACACTAGATAGTAAACTAGAATGCTTTTCAGCCATAAACCTTGAACAATTAAATTCAATGATTCTCTCTTCTAAACCATCAACGTGCATGTTAGATCCAATTCCAACTAAGCTGTTGAAGGAAGTTTTTCCATTAATTAGCACTTCTTTATTAGATATTATGAATATGTCTTTATTATCAGGCTATGTTCCACAATCATTCAAAGTAGCAGTGATAAAACCGCTTCATAAAAAGCACAACCTCGATCCAGAGGTTTTAGCCAACTATAGACCTATTTCTAATCTTCCGTTCCTCTCAAAAATTCTTGAGAAAACGGTCGCAAAACAGTTGTGTGATTACTTAAAAAACAATGATTTATTTGAAGATTTTCAGTCTGGCTTTAGAACACATCATAGCACAGAGGCAGCTCTGGTTAAAGTCACAAATGATATTCTAATAGCCTCAGACAAGGGACTTGTCTCTATTCTTGTTTTGCCCGATCTCAGTGCTGCATTTGATACTATCGACCATGATATCCTATTGCAAAGACTAGAGCACTTAGTTGGCATACAGGGAACTGCTTTAGGCTGGTTTAGGTCCTATCTATCTGAACGCTCTCAGTTTGTACGTGTTAACGATGAATCTTCCACGCAAACCAAAGTTAGCCATGGAGTACCACAGGGCTCAGTGCTCGGACCTGTTTTGTTCACATTATATATGCTTCCGTTAGGCAATATTATAAGGAATCATTCTGTAAACTTTCATTGTTATGCGGATGATACTCAACTATATTTATCAATCAAGCCTGATTAAATTAATCATCTAAATAAAATTCAAGACTGCCTTAAGGACTTAAAAACGTGGATGACTTTAAACTTTTTGATGTTAAACACGACCAAAACTGAAGTTATTGTACTTGGCCCGAAGAATCTACGAAACAAATTATATAAAGATATACTAACTATGGATGGCATTAATTTGGCCTCCGGTGAGACTGTAAGGAATCTTGGTGTTATATTTGATCAGGATTTAGCCTTTAACGCCCACATAAAATCAATTTCAAGGACCGCCTACTTCCATCTATGTAACATTGCAAAAATCAGGCATATCTTGCCTCAAAACGATGCAGAGAAACTAGTCCATGCATTTGTTACTTCTAGGCTGGATTATTGTAAATCTTTATTATCAGGGAATACCAAGAAGTCAGTCAAGTCGCTTCAGCTGATTCAAAATGCTGCAGCTCGTGTACTAACCAGTTCGAAAAAGGGACCACATTACTCCTGTTCTGGCTGCCTTACACTGGCTCCCTATAGAACACAGGATAGAATTTTAAATTCTTCTTCTCGCCTACAAAGCCCTTAATGGGCAGGCGCCATCTTACCTTAAAGAACTCATTATACCCTACTGTCCTACTAGGGCATTGCGTTCCAAGAATGCAGGGTTGTTGGTTGTTCCTAGAGTCTCTAAAAGTACAATGGGAGCCAGAGCCTTTTCTTATCAAGCTCCACATTTGTGGAATCAGCTTCCAGTTTGTGTTCGGGCGGCAGACACCCTATACGTTTTTAAGAGTGCGCTTAAGACCTTCCTTTTTGATAAAGCTTATAGTTATGGCTGATTAGATTCAGCCCCTAGTTTTGCTGATATAGGCTTAGTTTGTCGGGGGACATCTTACTTCTTCCTTCTCTCTGTCTATACCTGTGTACTCTCATGTTCCGATTAACCCAGCTTCCCCAAATTTCTTTCTTTTTGGTGTCTATATACGCTGGGATCCAGAGTCATGGATGATCCTGCGGTCCTGTGTCCTGGATCGCGAGCCCTGGATCGTGAGTCGTGGCTGTGGTCCTGGATCATCGGTCCTGGATGGATATCCTCGTGGATTCATCTTCCTATTATACACACATGCATTTACAAACATTTGGACTACCTATGTTGCAAATGTATTATCTTTTCAATTTACACACGGCATCTATTGCACGTCTGTCCGTCCTGGGAGTCTGTTGCTCTCCCTGAGGTTTCTCCCATGTTTCCCTTTAAACTGTGGGTTTTCTCCGGAAGTTTTTCCTTGTACGATGTGAGGGTCTAAGGACAGAGGGTGTCGTATTGTCATACTGATATTCTGTACACACTGTGAAGACCACTGAGACAAATGTAACATTTGTGATATTGGGCTATATAAATAAACATTGATTGATTGATAGGGACTGACTGCAGAAAGGAGCAATTTCCATAGACCCCCATGTTAAAATGCCCAACTTTACAGCAGAAAAAAACATGTTTCTACCCATGGATGCAATAAATATTATTATCGATATAGTTAGATTCCACCTTCATGATTATGAATCTGTGAGTGAAGTGTTTTCTAACACTCCCCTTTTATTTATATTAGGTCTTAACATTTTTGCATAAATTAGGGCGTGGTCACTTTGATGGACATGTACATGCCTCACTGTCAGCTAACAGCAACTTGTCCACTCTGCTAGGCTACAACCATAAGGTGCATTCACACCGCAGTACTTTTCCCACAAAGGTTCATGAGAACTTAGTTCATGAGAACTTAGTTCATGAGAACTCAAATGTAGCCGCTGACGTCAGTTCTTCTTCTTCTGCTTTGAGTTTACTGGCAGGCCGCAAACCACTTCACGGCGTATACTGCCGCCCAAAGTCCCCGGCCGCCCAAAGTCCCCGGCCGCCCAAAGTCCCCGGCCGCCCAAAGTCCCCGGCCGGAAGTCCCCGGAGTTGGGGACTGGCTTCAGTAGAAGCTGCTGGGACTCCCAGCAGCTTCTACTGAAGCCTTCCGAGTAAATCGCCAGAACGCCGACACCTCCTCATCTCCACCGCTCCCATGTTTTATTTTGTGTTGCCATAAGTTAGTCTCTCTGCGTTTCTACGCTGGGCTAATGCTAATAATGCTAATGCGAGGATAATAAAATGGCGGCTTCACAAAACTTTTTGGGAGTTTTACGGGGCGTAGTTTGCTCTCTTGCAGGGACGGAAAAAGGAGTGAAAAGGTTCTCATGAACTAATTTTAGTTCCGACTCTTTTTGGTGTGAACGCAACATTTCGGTACTATATCGGAACTAAAATTGGAAAAGTACTGCGGTGTGAACGCGCCTATAGAGGCTACAACGTTTGTTAGTCATCGTACTGTACTTGACCCTTTAGCTTTAGCCGTGTTCGTCATGATTGTGCCTTTTTAGGGAATATTTTTACAAATACCAGACAATTAAAATGTCATGCTGTGCGCTTGAATGTACTAACAGAACTTCCAAGAAGTCTAAAATGATAATATTATACATGTTAACCCCGTTCGCAGGTGTTTGTGTGCTTAGCTTAGCTTGTTACTTATTAGCCAGCTAAGGACGTAACCCTTTATACATATACATTTTATTTTATGATTCAGCCTTGGGTAAGACTTTTATAGTCTTTGGCTATGACGCCCATAATGCTAAATGGGAGCAAATGTTAATAGGGGACCCAATTATCCCAGTGGTGGCCGCCGGAGCTAACGGAGCCGCAGGGGGCTAGCTCCAGCCGGCGTCCCGGAGCTAGCCCACTGCAGCTCCGTTAGGTCCGGGCGGTGGAGTCCGTCGTTATAACTGGAGATCAAGGAATGCAGCGAAACGCAGACTTGGTTTGCCTGCTGTAGTATTAGCTAAATAAATTATGTTGAACAAGGCTTATTAAGCTGAATATCGCCACAATTGTTCTGCTATGTATCAGTACTTATTTTCTTAACGTGTGAATGACAAGCATTAAGAATAACAAAATATAATTCTCTTGCAGATTGTCTCATTTGATTATGAATGTAACGTTTATATAGGGGAACTACACTGTTAGCAGTAACTTGGTATGCAGGTATTTCATGTTAGCTTAGCTTCTTAGCCTGAGCTAGCTCTGTTTACTTCCAGTTCGGAGGCAGCAGGTCCCGCCTCGGCTCCGCCTCTTTGCCCTTATTTGGAGCAGGCGGGATTAGACTCTGACGTCGCTGTCAAGCCGTTAGTGGCCGACTCCGCCTACTAAGGGCTTCTCGGCAACTCTGCAGAATCCTATGGGTGACGTCACAGACACTACGTCCATTTATATATACAGTCTATGTTCTTGACATGAGAGCAGTACCCCAGCGGAGTGAAGAAAATACATGAAATTCACGAGAGTCACTCCCAGGGGCGGCGCCAGGGGGTAGCTTGGAGTTGCTATAGCAACTCCAACAATTGGCCTAGCAACGGCTTAGCAACCCCATTGTTTTGTTATGAAAATGTATCTATTGTAGTGCCGAAAGATAGGAGTTGGAGGCGGTGCATCGAAGGTGCAAAGTTCACTTTATTCAGGAGCAACAAAGGACATGTTGTCGGGTTGCAGCCCGGGAAGACAAGAGAAAGAATCAAGGAGGGCACACAATATATACCGTTAGCAAAACATATGTCCGTGCGGAAACAATACCCCCAACCTGTAGTTCCATGTGTGAATTACGTGTCAGTGTGTTAATAAGTGATCACTACACTATATATATTTATACACCTTCTTGCGAGATCTATCAGGGGTCGTTGTAAATAAAAGCGCAAACTGTTACTTGGCTAATGTTGTTATAATTCTCAGTATGTGAACACAGATCGAAAATGGAAAGATTTCTCTTAAGTCAGCGTAAACAACCGCGATCTCCAACGGAGCCGGTCCAGCCGGATAACCCTGTGTGTGTGCATGTGTTTGTGTGTGTGTGTCTGTCTGTTTGCGGTGTGGTGATAAGGTTAAATGCCACAGCATGCCAGTTGAAACAGTGAACGATCGCTATTGTGTACTAGTACGCTTAGGGTGTAATGGTATTGTAGCGACCCTGTATAGGGTGCTGAGTGTGTCACTCAAGCATCCCCCGTCTCTCTGCCAATCACAGAGCTGCACAGTGATGCTGGTCGGGGTGCGGGCCTGTGGTTGGGGGAGCAGAGGGGGAGGGCGGGGAACTTGTGACGTTGACCCTGCTATATGTGTGTGAGTTGGGGTGTAGAGTAAGAGTTCAGTGTGAGGATAAACCTGCATCCTGTAACATGTAACCTGTGTCCGTGTGCGAACAAAGGAGTTATTAAATCCCAATAACTTGAAGCCTGTTTCCGACTCCCTTTGTCGAACGTTACATTGGTGTCAGAAGTGACTTTTTAGAACGAAGGACGTCTATCCTGACGGGAGCTCATAACTGCGTCATGGAGCTAGCCGTTGAGCTAGCGGAGATGGATGAGTTCGGCAAGATGGGAGTTAAGCAAGAAAATAGTGACGGGGAGGAGGATGGAGCATTCGTGTGGTCAAAGGACATGAGTAGGGAGTTCAAGAGTGCAGGGGAGGCGAGAGAGCGCCTGAGAGAGTCGTCGGTGAGGATGGCTAGAGACGCGGGGATGTCGCGGGTCCTCAGCTGTGTTTCTCGCCATTGACAAGCTGGATGTAAACAACAATGGCGGCGCCCAGCAACCAGTAGCAGCCGCCGCGTCCGTGAAACACCCAAATACTCGGGTAGGGCAGACTGGGAGGCTTTCCATGCCCAATTTGAACTGCTAGCACATGCCGGGGGTTGGTCGATAGAGACTAAAGCGCTACAGTTAGCTTTGTGCTTCACAGACGAGGCTCTTTCATGCCTGCTACTACTTAGCCCGGAGGACCGATACAGCTATGAAGCGTTAGCGGGGGGCTTTGAAGAGGCGGTTTGGACAGTGTTTCCCGCCAGAGCTGCTCCGGAATTAATTAAGTAACCGCTATAGGAAGTCTGGGGAGACGCTGCGTGTGTTGGCTAACGACGTGGAAAGTCTGACGCGGCGGGCGTATGCACACATGCCACCCGGAGTGCAGAGTGAGCTGGCACGGGATCAATTCATCAGGGCTCTCCTCCCTGCGGACTTGAGGGTCGAGGTACAGCTCCAGCATCCACAGTCCTTGCAGGCGGCCTTGGAGATGGCTGGAGAGAGAGAATAATAATAATAATAATTCCTTACATTTATTATAGCGCTTTTTCAATGACTCAAAGCGCTTTTACATATACACACATTACACATATATCATACATGCAATGGTCAGATACTGTGGACAATACCCACAGGAGCAAGTTCAGGTGAAGTGTCTTGCCCAAGGACACAACGGCTTTACAGACGCAGCAGCGGCGGGTTTCACCCCTTGATCTGATGATCATTGCACAGCGCCACACCGTCCATCTTCACGCCTCGAGGTCATCGAGGCGCTTTTACAAGTACACATTGGTATTATACTGTGACGGAGCGGACTGACTCCGCCACTGACAGCCGTAGCGGCGACACACGCACACACACACACATACACACCAAACATTTCCTGCTCTCTTCCGTTCGTCAATAAATAAGGTTAAATCATCACTAAAACGTCCACCTTTTCCCCCTTCCTTTCTGTAGCGTAACCACAAGTGCTTGTGAGTCTACAATTATTTCAACATACATTTAACTATATTACACCATACTTACGTGGGGAGCGGCGGGCGGAGTTTCACCGCCGTCTCCCCAGCAAAGGGAAGGTGGAAAAGACGGAGGCGCATCACTTCCGTGATTTAAATAGGATGTAATTTATTATTTATTTTGTGTTTATTAATTAGGGGGAATGACTGTTAAGAGGTAGTTAATCTGTGTATGTTTGGTTCAGATAGTTTCCTCATGTTTGAGGAAATTACATTTATGTTGACAATGTGGTTTGGAGATAATTGTGTAACCGGTTGACGGTAAGCCTGTGGGGAGGGGCTATGGGTACAAAAGGGACGGTGTTGGCCCTGGAAGAATCATTCGGGAGATTGTTGCAGTGAAGGCAACAGCTAGAATGTGTTTACTCCATGAGTAATAGACAACCAAATTTGGTAACTTTGATTTAGTTTATTTAAGTTATACTGTTTCACTTTTATCAAACAGTATATATTCTTTTGTTGCTGTTATAAATAAAGTTTTGGAGCTTAAATCATCTGACTAAGCCTATGTTTTCAACGGACAAATAGAACCCCGTCACATATGGTGTCGGAAAGTGCTCGGCCGCGTTGCGAAGCAGCGCACAGGACGGCGTCGGCAGCAGGAGGAGGCTGCCAAATCAGAGCGGGGGTCTCCATGGGAGACAGATGAAGAGGAATGAAGACAGGTCTGGGACGGCCCCAGCAGCTCCTATGGCCCCAGGGTCAACCAGTGAACCAGGGGCAGAACTACTCTCACTGATGAAAGACTTTCTATCAGGGCAGCAAAGGCGAGAGGAGTTCCTGTTGGCAGAGCTCCGAGACCTGCGGACTTCTGTTCCAGTTGATAATCCGTTGCCTCAATCAGACGCCGATAGCCAGCCTGATCAGCCAACGCCTGAGTGGAGGCATTATGCGGAGCCGAAAATCCCACCGTACCACTGAGGACATTGAGAACTATTTATTGCGGTTTGAGCGCATTGCCAAAACGTGGAGGTGGCCAGAAAGGGAATGGGCATGCCGGCTCGTTCCACTGCTGTCAGGGAAGGCATTGGAGGCCTATACTGCAATGGACGAGGAGAGAGCCCACTGCTATAGAGACCTGAGAGAAGCGTTGCTGACAAAGTTCGACATCTCCCCAGAGACGTGTCGGCAGCAGTTCCGATCCATGGTGGTACCGTCTGAAGAGAGCCCCATCGAGACCTACCATCGCCTTAAAGGTCTCTACCGGCGCTGGATTCAGCTAGAGCAGCACACCAAGGAGGAAATTGCAGAGGCCATCATCGTGGAGCAGATGCTTCGGATACTCCCACCGGAGATGAGGACCTGGGTGAAAGAGCATGAGCCTACAGAGGGTCTTGCGGCTGCCATGCTGGCGCGCCAGTACATCAACGCTCACAGAGGAGGACCACCTGCACGCTCAACCACTTTCACACCCCAACCAGCATTCCAGCCCAGGCCGGCAAAAAGAGAGAATCGACCAGAGTTCTCCGGATATCCTAGCACTGCCCCAAACCAACAAGGAGCTGGTAAGGATTTAATTTGGTATTACTGCCAGCAGCCAGGCCACATAGCTTCTGTGTGTCCCCTACGCAAAGCTAAGGTCACAGGCGCTTGCTATGCACCCCGGGCAGAGTTGGGGCCCATTGGGGATCAAGAGGAACATGTTCAACGTTATAAAGCTGTCACTGTTAATGGCCAGCAGGTCACTGCTTTGTTGGATACTGGTAGCTTCATGTCTCTAGTGAAGCAAAGTCTTGTGCCAATTGGAACTATGGACTACAGCAGACAAACAAACATTTTGTGTGTTCACGGGGATAAGCATCCGTATCCCAAAGCGGACGTTTCCGTGATCATTGATGGACAGTCGTACCTGTTGAGTGTGGGGGTGGTACAGAATTTGCCTGTTGATGCAATCCTGGGATGGGATTTACCAGTACTCTTGGACTTGCTGCATGAAAAAGAACTCTCTGTGAAAACTGACTCTGGGGAAGATGGGAATGTAAATGTAAATGTTAATGTTTCTGGCCCAATGGTAACTAGAGCCCAATCGAAAGCTGGAGTCCAAAGAAAGGGATGGTTTACAGACGGATAAGATGTGGGTAGTACCAGAAAATATCGCTGTGTTGCAGAGAGTGGATGACACACTAAAACCTTTGTTCACTAAAGTGGTAAAGGAGGGAAATGAAAAGTGGGTGGGAAAGGAAATATTTATGGTGGATGAGGATGTTTTGTACATAGTTACTGATGACCACAAACGTCTCATTGTCCCAGTAGGTCACTTGTCATGCACCTAGCACACACAATCCCATGGGCCGGGCACCTTGGCCGCCATAAAACCTATCTGCGTGTCAGCGCACGTTTTTATTGGCCCTCCATGTATACTGATATACAGAAATACTGCACCACATGCCCCACATGCCAGAAAACCTGCATCGCCCGCAGGTCTGACAGAGCTTTCCTGCCGCCTCTGCCTGTCATATCTACTCCTTTCCGCAGGATTGCCATGGACATTGTCGGCCCTCTGGTGAAAAGCAGTTGGGGACACCAATACATTCTTGTTGTGTGTGACTACGCCACCCGGTTTCCGGAGGCCTTTCCCCTGCGTACCATCACTGCCCCATCGGTTCTGCGAGCACTGGTACAGCTGTTCTCCAGAGTGGGGATACCAGACGAGATCCTAACGGACCAGGGAACAAACTTTACCTCCAGGTTGATGCAGCTCTTCTACAGACAACTGGGCATCTCGGCGATCAAGACTACGCCGTATCACCCGCAAACTGATGGCCTGGTGGAAAGATTCAACCAGACACTGAAGAAGATGCTGCAGAAGTTTGTTGATGACACTGGTAAGGACTGGGACCGCTGGCTCCCATTCCTGCTTTTTGCCTACCGAGAGGTACCCCAAGCTTCAACTCGATTCTCGCCGTTCGAGCTGCTATATGGATGGGAGGTTCAGCGCCCATTGGACCTACTCCGAAAAGGCTGGGAGGCTCCTACGACCACTCCAAGTGATAGAGGAGTGGTGCAGTTTGTGCTGGAGATGAGGGATCGGCTGGCAGGATACCAGGAGGAGGCTGAAGTCAACCTGCGTTCGGCCCAGAAAAGCCAGAAGACCTGGTATGACCAGCAAGCTCGGAATCGTGAGTTCCAGCCTGGCCAGAAAGTCCTTTTGCTGCTGCCCTCATCCAACAGCAAGCTTTTCACGAAGTGGCAAGGGCCATATGTCATCACACGGAAGATGGGTCCAGTCACCTATGAGATCAATCACCCAGAGAAGAAAAAAACCAAACGGACCTACCACGTGAACTTGCTGAAAGAGTGGAAGGAACGTTCTGTCCAGGCTCCTGAAAAGGCATTGTTGGTGAGGGATGAGGAGGTGGAGGTCGAGAATGGGTTGGATACCTTAACTGTGGCTGCCGTTCCTGTTTTGACGCACCTTGCACCTGAGCAAGCTGCACGAATCCTCCAGATTTTCAAAGAGGCTCCTTCACTCTTGGCTGCCAGCCCGGGGAAGACCACCCTTGTTGAGCATGTCATCCGACTAAAAGATGGACAACCAATCCGCCAACGTCCCTACCGTGTCCCACAACAACTGGTAGAAGAACTGCAGAAAGAGGTAGAAGAGACGATAAAACTTGGAGTGATTGAGCCATCTAACTCAGAGTGGTGCAGCCCGGTGGTCATCGTCTTCAAAAAGGATGGGTCTCTACGGATCTGCATGGATTTCCGGAAGCTCAACTCCATCTCAGAGTTCGACGCCTATTATCGTTTTCTACACCATTTTTTCAATCTAGAAAATCTGATTAAAAGTATATTTCAGGGGGGTGCATGATACCCCCTTCTACCCACTAGACTATATCCCATGCCAAGAATTGATGACTTGCTGGAGCGGGTTGGAGCTGCCAAGTACATCACCACCCTGGATCTGTGTAAAGGGTACTGGCAAGTGCCGCTGGAGAAGTCAAGCAGACCATACACAGCCTTCAGAACACCAACAGGGCTGTTCCAGTTTACGGTGATGCCTTTTGGACTTCATGGAGCACCAGCTACTTTCCAGAGGCTGATGGACAGAGTCCTCCAGGGTTGTGAGAACTGCAGCTCTGCTTACCTCGATGATGTGGTGATCTTCAGCAACTCGTGGGAGGAGCATGTCCAACACCTTTCAGAGATACTGGGTAGGATCCACAAAGCTGGGTTGACACTAAACGCTTCCAAATGTGAGTGGGCACGACGGGAGACACGGTACCTAGGCTACCAACTGGGACGAGGAGAGGTACGGCCACAAGTGGATAAGGTTGAAGCTATCCGAAGCTGCCCTCAACCTCGCACCAAAAAGGAGGTCCGGACTTTCCTTGGATTGGCTGGATGGTACAGGAGATTTGTGCCTCAGTTTGCCACCATCGCAGCGCCACTCACAGCACTGACCAACAAGGATCAGAAGAACCCAGTAACCTGGTCAGAAGACTGTGAAACAGCCTTCCGCACCTTAAAAGACTACCTGTGTTCTTCACCTGTCCTTACAAGTCCAGACTTCACCAAAAGGTTTCTGGTACAGGTGGACGCCTCTGCAGTAGGCCTTGGAGCAGTCTTGGTCCAAGGGGACGTTGGAGAAGAACAACCGATCCTGAACCTGAGTCGTAAGATGCTACCCCGTGAGACCAGATATTCCACTGTAGAGAAGGAGGGTCTAGCCATTAAGTGGGCCCTAGAGAGTCTGCAGTACTATCTGCTTGGGCGTGAGTTTGACCTGGAAACCGACCACCGGGCCCTCACCTGGATCAACTCCATGAAAGAGGGGGGGATGATAATGTGACGGAGCTGATCACAGAGTGACTGACTCCGCCACTGACAGCCGTAGCGGCGACACACACACACACACATACCAAACATTTCCTGCTCTCTTCCGTTCGTCAATAAATAAGGTTAAATCATCACTAAAACGTCCACCTTTTCCCCCTTCCTTTCTGTAGCGTAACCACAAGTGCTTGTGAGTCTACAATTATTTCAACATACATTTAACTATATTACACCATACTTACGTGGGGAGCGGCGGGCGGAGTTTCACCGCTAGAATGTGTTTACTCCATGAGTAATAGACAACCAAATTTGGTAACTTTGATTTAGTTTATTTAAGTTATACTGTTTCACTTTTATCAAACAGTATATATTCTTTTGTTGCTGTTATAAATAAAGTTTTGGAGCTTAAATCATCCGACTAAGCCTATGTTTTCAACGGACAAATAGAACCCCGTCACATATACATGTACTGTGGACAATACCCACAGGAGCAAATCCGGGTGAAGTGTCTTGCCCAAGGACACAACGGCCTGACGCAGTGGCGGCAGGAGCGGGTTTCGAACTGGAGATCCCCAGCACTCCCCCTTGATCTGATGATCGGATGCACAGACCACTGCGCCACCCGTCCCTCAATGTGTGGAGTGTAGCTGCTAGGAGCAACGGAGGGCTGGTACCACCGGCGGTGAGGAGCTGCAGAGAGGAGGAGAAGCCTGCATGGGTTGCTGAAATGACTGAACTGATAAGGGCTGTGTCTCTGCAACCAACACGCAGGCCAAGTACCAGGGTCTGCTGGGGGTGTGGTCAGCCAGGACATTTGGCCAGAGACTGCCCCAAGGCACACCGGACCCAGGGAAACGACGTGGGGGAAGATGCGGAGCCAAGCCCAAAAACCCCCCAACCAAACCACAGCTTTATTGCCACCAACACAGACATCCGAGGAAGGAGCCCGACAGCACAGCTGGGGGAGCCAGGCTCTACTCCTTCCTGACGAAGATGACAGCACATGCTTGGAGCCTGTCGTTGCGGTGGGCTGTGCTGGTGGTGGGGATTCCTGTTATGTCTAACTTCTGTTAGACAGCTATCATACTGAATAAATATTTACTGTGAATGTATGCAAAAATGTATGGCATATAGCTCTCTAACAGATGTTAAATCCATTTCTCACTTATTCTGACAATTTACTTAACCCCAAATAAAAGAACTCAATGAAAAGAGTTGTTAAATAATAGTGAAGTCACGTTGTAATATGTCCTTCACTGCAAACATAGCTGCTACAACCCGCTGCTGCAGATACACGCTTTACAACATCCGGAGGCAGGGCCGGACTGGGACAATAAGTCAGGCCGGGAATTATACACCCAGCCTGGCCACTACCAGTTTTTTGTGCCATTTTGCTGGATTTATTTGTCAATTTTTACAGCGTTGCTGCCCGTAGTGATAGCCCTCTAAATCTACTACCCAAAAATAAACATATGGACATGGGTTACTATTTTAAAAAATGTGCAAATCTATTTAGGAACCTATGTGAACATATTTGAAGTGGGGGTGGACCTCAAATCCTATAGGGGGGTCCGGGGGGAAGCCCCCCCGGTAAGATTTTTGTTTTAAATGTTGGACTTAAATGCATCAATCTGGTGCACTTTGAGGGGGAAATAAAGAGACTACACCCATATGAAACATAACTGTATACATTTAAATAATCATAAAATCATAAAAACATGGCCATAACCAATAACATACCATATCCAATATGAAAAAACATTGAAACTTGTTTATTTATTTGTTTTTGGTTCATTTATAGTTGTGAGTGTGTCTGTGCTCCTGAATCAGCCTCTCCTGTCTCCCTCCTCTGCCCCTGCTCCTCTTTGAGGCAGCAGCAAAGACTAGTTTTAGCTCTCAACAAGTTTTAATAGTTTATCTTGCCTTTTTTCACCTAGTTAACGTTTTTGTTTTATTATTCATGCATATTTTACTAATCACTCCCCCCTCAAATGGAAATATGTGTTTACATAAATGGTGACCAAACCGTTTGAGACCCACAGAGATAACTTAGACTAAGTTAACTATCTAAACACTCAGAGAGTCCTTTACCTCACCTGAGCTGTAGTTATCAGTCTCTCAGTCTGACAGGAGAGGACTCTCCAACCACCTTGTTGTTGAAAAAGCTCCTGATATCCGTTAGCGCAGCTAGCACCAGATGCTAACAACAACAATACGTAACCGGTGCGCGCGCTTTATCTCACTCGCTCGTGCCACACATACACTAACACACACACACCCTCCCGAGCTTGAATGACACAAAGAGACCAATCAAGGGCATTAGTATGATTTGTATGAAAGTGGCCATGTCGGCAGGCCACATCATGTAGACAGCCAGTCACCCTCTGTGAGGCAGAGTCAGACCCACATTTGCGCAGCGTTGCGTTCACAATATATACATTAAAAAAAAAATCCTCAGGCCAGCAGGCCACTTAACAGGCCAGGCCATCGGGAAACCTCCCGGTCCTCCCGATGGCCAGTCCAGGCCTGTCCGGAGGATACGTCCCCAGCTGACCCAGAAAGCGACGCAGGTTCTGGTCCAGACTCTCGTCATCTCACGCCTAGACCAGGGTTTCCGTTAGCCGGTAATTACCGGTTTTTAGCTGGTAACATTTATAAAAAACCGGTAAATTCAAAACCTGACGGTCAAAATGTCTGGTAATAATTAGGGAGGCTCCGATCGATCGGCCGCCGGTCATTATCGGCCGATATTGACTCTTAATAGTTTGATCGGTGCTCTCTATAAAGGCCGATCAGGAGAGCTGGATCTGATCGATATGGACATAAACGCGAGTGAAGTGCAACCGGAGCGAGAGAGAGATCAGATCAGCTGCTGAGTCTGACCGAGACACGCAGCTCTGTATAATCACCTGAAGCCCCGCCCTCTGTTTAGCGAGCTGCAGGAGCTGCATGAGAAACTGACGTGCTGTCAGGAGAGAGAGGGAGGGAAAGAGAGGATCCGTTTCTCCCAACCTGATCTCACCAGAATGCGTGACTCCACCACGACTTCTTAACACCACAATGCATGGTGGAGTCACGAACTTTGTTACATTTACGTGTCGGCACCACGCAAACAACCCCAATGTAAAGTGAATGAGGCTCCTTTGTCGTGGTGCACACACGCATTTCTACAACATCCCGCAGTGAGCTTTTATTCTATAAAACGTTTTTTTAAATCTACTTTATATCTTGTAGTAACTCACGGGAGGCTTCTTTTATTTTATTTGTATTCATAATAATTTAAAAAAATCGTCAGAATGTAAAAATTACATTAGTTACGAATTTGTGTTCTCAAAAAACAGTGCATTGTGTGTAATACAACTGTGATTTTTATTAAATTAGTTAGTTTTTAAGGAAGGCCAGAGCTTCAGCTGTGTCAAATAGATTGTTCCCTTTAGTTAAAGTTATTTAAAAGATAATGATCATGTCCCCTGTATTGTATTACGAGCGTCCATTCCCATTGGATAACGGAGAATTGTACACCCGGAAGTAATAATTCTCCTTACTGTCGATTGATTATACAGTGATATCTGCACTACTCATCGACTAAAAAACACCAGATTATCCTTGTTAATTACACAACATTGATTGGTTTGAATTGTGTGCAATGCTTTTGTATTTTTCCCCTTCGATTCGGAGAAACAAATGTTTTTTCGGAGTTTTAGGATGGCCGAAGACACTACACTACCCAGAATCCTCAGCTATCGTTTGGGACTACACCATGTGCTTAGCTTGACAAACCCGTGATCAGTCCTCAACCTCTGTGATTGGATGCGCGAAGTTTACACAGAGCGTCCAAAAGGACTTTGAAATGGAATGAAACCCATCGACGGCACACTATTCAAAACAGGAATCGAACGTGTCCTACCCCCCCCCCCCCCCCCTCTTAGGTCACAGGCTCCTCCAACGGTGCTACGCAATAAAACAGATAGGCCTACACAGAAAAAATAGTGAAATAGTGCAATAAGAGTCTACAAGTGATTGGAATATGATATATTAGATAAATAATTTCTAAGTAGCAGCCAGATGAATGTTATGGATGTTGTTTCTAAGTTCAGGTGTTTAATAATCATATAGCCTGTGGGATGAAGCTGCCTCTGTGTCTGGTGGTTTTAGTCCGGATGCTGCGGTACCGCCTGCCAGGCGGCAGCAGACAGAACAGTTTGTGGCTGGGGTGATGGGGGTCTTATATAATCCTGAGGGCTTTCTTTAAGGTTAACCTGGTATTTTTACTCCACTACATTTATGTTAGTTACTTTACAGATTTGGATTAATGATGTGAAATATAAACAGCCCTTAAATCAGACTTTAGTTACACCTGAGTGAAATTCAGTGAAGGTGATTGTCAAGTGCCAACAATCAGGCAAGATATTTGATAGTTGGTGCTTGAGAAGACTACATATTTATCTGCAGATCCGTTTAAAGCATATTCATTACTCGTTATTCTCTAATAGTTAATTAAAGACTGTATATAATTGCTATTTTGCACATCCCTTTCAAGATTTCAAGATTTTCTAAGGTTTATTGACATATCATATACACAACAGTGTAGTTATGTAATGAATGAAAAACTTGAGTCACAGGTTCCTCAACAGTGCATTACAAGACATCTATCAATATGTGTGTATACTTCCACCATTACACTGTCGTATTCTGCACATGTCTTATACTATCTACATACATAAGATTATAATTAATGTGTATAATATCAGTTAAAATAAGTGCTTCAACATAGTTAACATTGCAGGAAAGTTGATTGTCAAGTTCCAAAACAAACCATGCAATTTAGACTTTGTCAGGCTTAATATTTAGATACCCCCAAAGCTTTTTTCCTATATAAATGAAGACCTTAACCTAAAGTATTCTTTAAAGTTTAAATAAAGCCTTATTAGTCTGTTTTGCACATCCTCCTATCAGGCACTAAACTGTTTTATTCTAGATATCATTTAAGTATCTTCTTAATATTTTCTATTCTATATTTATATCATTGACCTTCTACTTTCCCACTATTTTGTATGTACTCTTAATATTTAAATGTTTTCATAAAATATAACACATTCAAAAGTGCTTTACAAAAATGAAAGACATTAAGAAAAAGGCATTTTAAACAGTCGTTAAAAAGCAACACAATCTTCCTGCATTGCAATTACTCTAAACGTGTAATAACGTGCTTTAACCAGTAAGTGGTTTGGGTTAAAAAGCTGTCAAGTTTACAGTGTTAACAAAATAAGATATACTGCTGTTTCTGGTTTAGTTTACGACGAATATTATTTTGTTATTGTTTTGATATTTGTAACACAAAAGCGATGGAAAAACCCCACAGCAACACAGAAAAGATGGCCTTAACATGACCCAGCGGTCTAGTAGTTAATAAAAAACAATAATATCAAAACAAAATATGACTACTAATTTATTGTGAAATTAAAACAGAACAGTAAAAGAATAGTTTCCGGTGTATTCTGATGCCCGATCTCTGGAGATAAATAAAGAACTATGACAGATGTGTAATATTTAATGCAGCCAAACCATTTATTACAATGCATTCATGTGATGACTTTCAAAGAGTAAAGCAAGCACTGCTGAATAAAGTATGATTTTCTCTTTTACGAAACCTTTTTTTTCATATGGAATGCAGTTGGAGGTCAACCAATCAAAGAGCTTGAGGACTGATCACGGGGTTTGTCAAGCGAAGCACATGGTGTAGTCCCAAACGACAGCTGAGGATTCTGGGTAGTGTAGTGTCTTCTGCCATCCAAAAACGAATTGAAGGGGGGAAATACAAAAGCATTGTACACAATTCAAACCAATCAATGTTGTGTAATTAACAAGGACAATTTTGTGTTTTTTAGTCGATGAGTAGTTCAGATATCACTGTAAAATCAATCGACAGTAAGGAGAATTCTTACTTCCGGATGTACAATTCTCCGTTATCCAATGGGAATGGACGCTCGTAATACAATACAGGGGACATGATCATTATCTTTTAAATAACGTTAACTAAAGGGAACAATCTATTTGACACAGCTGAAGCTCTGGCCTTCCTTAAAAACTAAATAATTTAATAAAAATCACAGTTGTATTACACACAATGCACTGTTTTTTGAAAACACAAATTCGTAACTAATGTAATTTTTACATTCTGACGAATTTTTTTAACTATTATGAATACAAATAAAATAAAAGAAGCCTCCCGTGAGTTTACTACAAGCTATAAAGTAGATTTAAAAAAACGTTTTATAGAATAAAAGCTCACTGTGGGACGTTGTAGAAATGCGTGTGTGCACCACGACAAAGGAGCCTCATTCACTTTACATTGGGGTTGTTTGCGTGACACGTAAATGTAACAAAGTTCGTGACTCCACCACGCATTGTGGTGTTAAGAAGTCGTGGTGGAGTCACGCATTCTGGTGAGATCAGGTCGGTTTCTCCCGTGTTATTATTCAAAGTTGATGTAAACTTCTGAATAATGTACGTGATCTACTATAAGTAGTTTGTTTGAATGTAATAATTATGTTGTTTGTTGTTTGTGGAATCATTTATTGGAAAATTAATCTGAATTTTTCGATCTGTTACGATTATAAACTGAAGCAATATAAAAATGAGCCCGTGAACTGAGTTTTAAACTGAAGCATATAATAATAATAATAATAATACATTGCATTTCGAATGCGCTTTTCCAGGTGCTCAAAGACGCTTTACAGTGGTGATAAAACATGATAAAATAGAATTTAAAAGTTATTAGAACAAGATAAAATAACATTTAAAAGTTATTAAAACAGCAATACAGCATAATTCACAGATTAAAATGCCAGTCTGAAGAGGTGTGTTTTGGTCAGTGTTTTGAAAGTGGGGGGGTCAGTGCAGTCTCTGATGTGTTGTGGGAGGGAGTTCCAGAGGGTGGGGGCAGCGATGGAGAAGGCTCTGTCCCCCCAGGTTCGGAGCTTGGTTTTCTTGGGGATAGAGAGGAGGTTCGCTTCTGATGAGCGAAGGCTGCGGGAAGGGGTGTAGTGGTGGATCAGGTCGGAGAGGTAGGGGGAGCCTGGTTATTGAGAGCTTTGTGTGTTAGCAGAAGGATTTTGAAGTGTATTCGTTGACGAACAGGGAGCCAGTGCAGGTTTTGAAGGACGGGGGTGATGTGGTCTCTGGAGCGGGTGTGGGTGAGGAGGCGGGCAGCGCAGTTCTGGATGTATTGTAGTTTATTTAGGATTTTGGATGATGAACCATACAGGATACTGTTGCAGTAGTCCAGTCTTGAAGTGACAAATGCGTGGATGAGGGTTTCAGCAGCCGGGAAGGTGAGTGAGGGACGGAGGCGGGCAATGTTTTTCAGATGGAAGAAGGCGGTCCTGGTGATGTGGTTTGTGTGTTTGTCAAATTTGAGCTGGCTGTCAAAGATTACTCCAAGGTTGCGAATGTGAGGAGAGGGGGTTAGAGTGGTGCTGTCAAGGGTGAGGTTGAAGTTCTGAGTGGTGTTGGTGCGGGATGGGGGTCCGATTATGATGATATCAGATTTGTCGCTGTTCAGTTGAAGGTAGTTTGTTTGCATCCAGGATTTAATTTCTGAGGGACAGTTGGTGAGTGTGGAGTGAGTTGTGGCAGTGATGGTTTTTGTGGAGATGTAGAGTTGGATGTCATCAGCGTCATATCTGCTCATAGTCCGGTAATTACCTGCTAACGGAAACTCTGCTACACAACTATTATTATTATTAATGAAATATGACCGGTAAGTTTCAAATTAGTCCGGTAAAATAAATTCTGCCCAGACATTTGACCGGCGAGAAAAAATCCTAGCGGAAACCCTGGCCTAGACTACTGCAACTCCCTCCTGGCTGGTCTACCTGCATGTGCCATCCGACCTCTGCAGCTCATCCAGAATGCAGCGGCTCGTCTGGTCTTCAACCTTCCTAAATTCTCCCACACCACGCCGCTCCTCCGCTCCCTCCACTGGCTTCCGGTAACTGCTAGAATCCACTTCAAGACACTGGTACTTGCGTACCATGCTGCGAATGGATCTGGCCCTTCCTACATCCAGGACATGGTTAAACCGTACACCCCAGCACGTGCACTACGCTCTGCATCAGCCAAACAGCTCGCTGCACCCTCACTGCGAGGGGGACCCAAGTTCCCATCAGCAAAAACACGTGGGTTTGCTATCCTGGCTCCAAAATGGTGGAATGAGCTCCCCATTGACATCAGGACAGCAGAAAGCTGACACACCTTCCAGCACAGACTGAAAACTCATCTCTTTCGACTCCACTTCGAGCGATAGAATTACTAACAAAGCACATATATACTAATAAAGGACTGGCTTACCTAAAGCCAGTTGAGTAGCACTTGAAATGTTTTTGCTCTATGAAACCTGATGTATATGATTCTGTTTTCTTCAAGGTTGTATTTTGTTGGTCGAACGCACTTATTGTAAGTTGCTTTGGATAAAAGCGTCAGCTAAATGCAATGTAATGTAATGTAATAACAATAACTCATCCCTCTCGAGTTTTCTTTTTGAGCTTTGCCAAAAGTCACTGTCAACTTGGGTTGCCGTACGGAGTTGTCCAATATGGCGGACCATCTCGCACATGCGCAGTACAGATCGGGCAGAGCTGCAGATCGGGTAGTGACCTGGTAGTGACACTCACTTCGGTTAAATTGATTCCTTGCGTCCCTCACTTGCGTCGTTTCCCTGCGACTAGTCCCTCCCACCAGGGAAGCATGGAGGGACGCAAGGAAAGCACGAGAAGCAGGGAAATGAGTTTTAAGAGCAATGGGACGTCCTTTCCTCCGGAGCGTCACGTGAAGCGACGTCCGTTTGATGACGCTGCACAGCTGATCGTCTGACAGCAGCCAGCTCTGTCCCCGTTATTTCCACACATCCCCCCGCCTCTGTTAGTACACATTTACTGACACAAACATTTGTATCATCTGTTGTAGACCCAAATACATTAAATAAGAACTAATTCTCAAAAAAGATAAACACCATTCTTAAAATGTATAAACGAACAATAGTTTGATTAATATTGATTAGAGTGCACAAAATAAATAAAAATAATTCACAGAAGAAAAAGAGATATGTTATCTATCAAAAACCAGTTAGATTAACATTCATTGGATTGCACACTTTGTTTGTTTGGATATGTAGCAAATTAACATTTTAAATAGCACTTAATGACTGACTGAAAGGAAATGACAATAAATGAAAATGTAAAACCGTTGCGTGAGACATTATATTCAGCAGAAGTCTCCACGTTTGCAGTCAACCAAAGTAGCTTTTAAGTATGCTAACGGACAGAAAAAACACACGACCACATCGCTAAGAGTTTGGCCTGGAGTACGGGCCGTTTATTGTATCTGAGCATGCTCATTAGCATCACCACGTTTCAGGCACATTCTGATGATGTCATACACATGAACTGAAACATGACTTTGTTATTATACAAATATGCTCAACACTCCCACTCAAAGACATGTTGATAACTCTCCAAATCCAAATAAACAAAACAAAAGCTTCTCTAGCAGTGTTCAATTTTTATACCTGCAATTTACCTTACTCTCCAAACAAATACCCTTTGAACTTGTCAAATGTTGCCTTGGTCAACGGCTTGGTTAGGATATCAGCTACCATGTCTGCAGTAGGACAATATCTAATAGATATCTTCCCCTCAGCATGTGCAGATCGTACAAAATGGTATTTGATGTCTACATGCTTGCTTCTCTGTCTGGATACATGATTTTTGGATAGAGCTATAATTGCTCCCTGGTTGTCCTTATATCTTCACTGGTACATGTGGGCTATTACGGACTACCCCTTTCAATAACTGTACAAGGTACTGTTATCTGTGTTTGGTTATTCTCGCGTCCAGGAGAGAAGCTTAAAAAGGAGACTAAATGGAGTCTCTGAGATTGTTTCAAATTGGTACTTTAATTAATAAAAAGCGTGGTAATGTTACAAACAGGATATTGTTCGGACAGAAAAGCAGCTGTCCTCTGGCTCTCCCTAGCGGAGAAAGAGGCCGAACCTCTCAGGTCGCGCTGTTTATATATCCTCTGCTGGCTCCTCCCAGCAGGCCGGCTCTCCATGTTTCAATGTCCATTGTTACGCATATCAGAGGATACAGACATTGTACATTCAATATATATCTAAACACGCCTTTTCTCCTCCTTAACTCTTTCATGACTTTTCATTTAACACATTCTAAACTCTGTAATCAATACTCCTAAAAATACAGGAAATACTTCACAGCAGTTTGGTTTCTGGTCGTTCCGAATGTTGTCACATGCTACCCACATCTGTAAACAATAACGTACTCAAATAAACTGTACCTTATCCAACAATAATAATATCTCGACGTCTATAGTTGTAGTGTTGAAATCAGTAGGTTTCGCTGTGCAACATCATATCATATCGCTGCTAAATTCACCTCTATAGTAAATGGTATATTAGCCTCATGCTAACCGGAGATGAAGGATTTTCAGAATAAAAGCTTAACAACTGGATGTGCACAAGAACTTCTGGTTTTTCAGTATAAAACAGCATTTAAACTGACTATGTTTAAGGTGCACTATGCTATCAAAATATTGATTTTAATTTCTAACAGTCCCTCCTTACACACCTAAAAGGTGTGTATAATACTGAAATCAATGAGTTCTTCATCTGAACTCTGCATAGTACATAACTCATATCAAAAACATACAATCAAAATGGAATGGTTCGAATATCCTCAACTTTACAAAAATACAAAAATACTTTGAGTGTTCAAACATAAAAGTTTTCCCTTGTGCATAACTTCTAGTGTAAACATTCAATATGGTTCTTCAAAATAGCAGCTGTTTAGAGTTCTAGGTGAGGCCCCGATTAATTTATTCCGGTAAATTACTCTGACCTCACTAATTGACCCGACCGAAGTTATTGAGTCTATGTAAGTTTACTGCTTGGCTCAGATCCACCAAACGTCAGCAAGATCTCACCTCTATTAACTCCCCGAAGAACCAGGTTCAATTAACTGCTGTTTCTATTCAGACAACTCTTTTTAATCTGTTTAAGTGATCCCGAAGGATTTTGGTATCAGTAAATGGGGTGTGTTCCTACCTAAACATGTGTGTGGCAGGGTGCAATCTTACCTTTGAAGCAGGAGAGGAGAGCACAGATTTTCCCTTTTATTGTCCCAATCCAAAAGGTGAGATCAGTTTATTTGAAGAAAAAATAATAGGTCCAAACCAGTACAGAGTCTTTACCTTTTAACACATTATAATCATACAAAACATATCAAAATGGGGTTATATATTTTTTATCTAAAACCTTAATTCATATTCATTCAAAAGCCCAAATCATGTATTCCAGATCGTTCTATTAACTTTCCAGCATAAAATCATGTATTCCAGATCGTTCTATTAACTTTCCAGCATAAAACCCAAATCATGTATTCCAGATCGTTATAGTAACTTTCCAGCATAAAACCATGTATTCCAGATCGTTCTATTAACTTTCCAGCATAAAACCCAAATCATGTATTCCGAATCGTTATAGCAACTTTCCAGCATAAAATCATGTATTCCAGATCGTTCTATTAACTTTCCAGCATAAAATCATGTATTCCAGATCGTTCTATTAACTTTCCAGCATAAAACCCAAATCATGTATTCCGAATCGTTATAGCAACTTTCCAGCATAAAACCCACCGAGAGCCGTCTAACCCAGCTCTGAAAGACAGAGCCTACCGGGAGAGAGTATACCAGGGGTTTCCCCCCCTCTCCCCGACGAAATCCAAAAAAGCCAGTCTTTTTATGCTCAAAAAACTGGATAGAAAACCCACAAACACCTCCTCTATACCCAACCAACATATTCTATTGGCTCTGGCATAAGACACACCTTCCCAAGTTTGTGTAAAACAAAACATGACTGGACATATTCTATGACTATGACATAACCACCTTTTTGAGGCCTCCATGTGTTTCTGCTTAAGTCTGGAGCCCCCCTCCCTGCTGTGAGAGGAGAGGAAAGAACCTGCCCACTCTCTTATCAGAGAGCAGGGCATAAATCATAGGCCTTACACTCAACTTAACAAACCACTTTGTTTTGTTTATGCTGTAAATATAGAAAAACCTAAAATATGAAGCATTTTCATTGTGGGTTATACAAGAATATAATTGATTATATTTGATTATAACTAACTTTCGTTTTAAGTATTCAACATACTATGAAGCTGTCAACACCCTCTTTCGAAAACGCAAAGTTATCAAACAGCAACAACTAAAATTGTAAGCATACCTACATATTCAAAAACCATCAAGAAGCATTCTCATTATGGGTTCATACAAGAATATGATTGATCATATATGATTTATAACTAACTTTCGTTTAAAGTATTTACTTCATACTATGAAGATCTCAACACCCTCTTTTTTAAAACGCAAAGTTATCAAACAGCAACAGATAAAATCGTAAAAACACATACATATTACATCCGTAAAACTTCATGCATCAATATCATGAAAAGTTCTTCAGTATGTGTAATCAGGACGACCTTTTGATGAACCTGGTGTGGAGAACGCCGAAAACATAGTACCTCACTGGAATGTTCTCGTCATCACAGGTCAGGCACCCGAGTAAAAAGAGTCATGATGATCATAGATTTGTACGCACCCCCACTCGGCCTGACACTTGCAGGAGCGGGGGGCCTACAGTATCTGTTGTTCCAGTGTAGACTCCTAAATCCATGTTGCTATCTGATGTAAATCCTTGACCCTGACCATGGAGGGGTTGAGGTTCCTCCCTGGATGACACCTCCAAACGAAAGCCAGATAACTCGGTCGACAGTTGTTATGGATTTTTTAGACCTCGTCAATAATCGCTCATGACTTTGTGACAAGGTCAATGAGGCCCCACACAATGATAGCACAAACGAGGAACCAGAAGCATATGAAACAGCTTAGCTGGCACTCGCTCATGGCATCCTGTGTGTGCAGTGTGAGTGTGGTGCTGGTGGTGACTTGGCACGTCACTTGTTGTCGTCTGTTTCTACCGTCTCTCCTGGCCTGTGACTACGACCTTGCAGTGGCTGACGTGGACCCACGTAGTGAAGTGGACCAGTGTCAGGGGTAGGTAGGGCTGCTGCTACCTGGCGTCTGATGTCTGACCATGCAGTTATCAGGTAGTCGTCCCTTTTTGGGAAATCCACTGCGATCGGAGTGGCTCAGCGGATAGAGATGCAGCCTGTCCCTCAGAGCTGGAAGAAACATCATCCTCCACTGGCAGGGGTACAGGTGACTCAGCCGCTAGCTTCATGCTGCACAGGTTTCCTGGGTCCAGGACTTGGCTTCACTTGAGGCACTGTGACTGAAGTTTCCCTGCTAGGGAGGTTCAAATCCTCTTGGTAGATTGCTGAGGTATTAATCTCAACAATATAGCTAAGATCAAGTATAAATCATTTCTCTGATTCATAAAAAGTTGTTTTCAGTTTAAAACTTCCCCAAGGGTTTTCTCAAGCACTGGGCCATAACTTACTCTTATCAGTTTAACGACCTGACAGCCCTGCACCTCCATGCTGTGTGAAAACCAGTAAAAGAGAAGGAGGAAGATGTGCTCAAAAAAAAATCTAATTTAAATGAATACTGTTGTAGGGTGTAGGCATATAACGATTAAAATAACTGAAAAGAAAACTAATAGTGTAAAATTAAAAAACAATGTGAAAAATAATACAAAGGTTATTTCCCATTTTCTCTTTGATACTGAGGTATTCTCCATTCAAGCTCTAATGATCCATATGCTAATAGACAGAGTTTCGTCTTGCCATCTTTCTTTGCATAATTCACTAACGATTCTAACAGTTCTACTGTTAAATCCTTTGCATTTTAGCTATTACTTGTTACTCAGACTTAAATTCCCTCTTTTGCTCTATAAAATATCCCTTGGTACCGAATTTACCAAGACCAATTCTAGATTATTGCAGGAAGATCCCACAAAAAGCCATCCTCTCCTGTGGAAGAAAGCACATTAACTGCCACGGGTGTGTGCAAAACATGTCATGTGATGTGAGACTGATAGCATCAACAGTGGATTTGGTTAGGCCGCAGTCATATTCCTATCTGGATTCTAAACTCAGTTGGCTCGGGTGAGTCCTCTCTTCTGGAGTGAAACTACGTTCCCAGAGACTGACTTCACTGTATCCAAACCTTCTGATTTAGTTTTAAGCTAACCCTTCTCTGGACTTCGCCCCTTTCTGGTCACCCATACACGATTTCTGAACTTAAACAGAAAAGGTGTGATAGTTCGATATGACCTGACCTTTGCCCTAGGTAGCTTTTCCATACATATAGGAATATATTCAGCCTTGTCAAATTGATTGGAATGTCCCAATTTGTTTTACAGTTTGTATACTCCACTCTGTGGCTGCTCTAACGCCTGATATGGTAACGACCAGATAGGTGTGAATCCCTTTATCCTGCAAGGGTGACAAAACTTTCTTATTTTTAAAGTGAGTTACATTATCCATTCTTATTCTCTCAGTTTTTAGGAAAAACATACTTATATGTTCCGCCATTTCAGCAGACACTGTGTTCCAGTTGCTCTGGTCAGAGGATAGACATGTTGACCGTGTGTGTTGTAAGTGCATTCGTAGTTTTGGTATGAGTATTTTATTGTTGAGGCAATATTTTCTCATTCGAACTAAGCCCACATGGCCTAAACTGCTGTGTAGTTCACGCACAACCTGAGGAGCTTCTTCAGGGGGTACGTGAATGCTTCTACCCTTTTTCCATATTCTAGGGAATATGGAAGTCAGGTGGTTAATTCTTCCCCGGCTTTAAGCAAGGTAAAACTTCTCTATTTCCCTGATAGTCTAATTTGATCTTATCTGTATGGCTACGGACATGATTCCACTCTAGGTACATGCCTGCCTTTAACTCTGTAATAAGACCCTCACTTGAAGGGCATGTGTAAGTGCTTCACCTTTCACATTGGTCAACTGCCTTTGTTCCCAGTTATTAAGCTCTTCTTTACCCGCTTTGTAACAATAATCAGTAACAATACGGATGTGTGTTATTTTACGTTGTTTAGCAAAAAGAAGTCCCTCAACAAATGGCCTTTGCCTCAGCAGTTTGTGCTGTACCTGGTATTGCACCCTTTTGCTTGCAAAGTACTTCACCTGAATTAGTTTTCATTATAAAGGCCCAAGTGGCTGCTTGGTCACCTTTTCACCTTTTCGCAAACTCCCCTCTGTAAACAGTGTTACCTTTGGAGCAGCGGTTTTCTTTAAGGGTTTCAATGTTTCCCTGTGTGGCTTACTACTTGTGGTCCTAAACTCCACATCTGGATCTGACATCATCCTCTGCCATTTTCCATTTTTATTCTCTCAGTTTTTTGATATTGATATTTTTGTTCTGGTGTTAAGATAATTTTTTGAATCTCCCTCTTTTCTTAACAACTGGAGCTATGTCTATTTTAGATCTGACTTGGTTAAGAGGTGATTTGTTCTTTGGTGAGAGGAACACTATTTCCCTTGTGCTGGGTGGGGGTTGGGGTGGGTAGCCTGCTTTTGGGAGAGTTTCTTATCTCCATCTTCCTCTCTGTGCTGAGGCCATAACACTTTTAATGGGTCGCTCCGTGGTCTGTTCAGATTTTCTTCTCCTCTAGAGGTCACGCCTGTATCTGACCCCGTGTGCTGGGTTTTTCTGCAGCACCTCGGGAGCAGAGAAAGGGGGAGATTTTATTTTTTCCAAAAGTGCAAGCTCCTTCATTGAGCAGAATAGTTTAGTTGATTTTGGTAAAGTATTTGAGCTTTAGCTTCGCAAAAAAAAAACTTCCTCATATTAGTTTTGAAGATATTGTTGGGGTTTGATATCTGCTGATAGTTCCCACTTAGGTTTTCTCTTCAAAGTACATGCAAAACAACCAGTATTTGTGAGTCATCTGATCACCACCTTGCCTTCTAACAGTTTAATAGTCCTTATCATATTATCACTCTGTGCTAGGACCTATTCTCTTTGCCAGAGCTGCTGCTATTCCTCCTGCATGTTTTAGCTTCCTATTAGCAGGGTTCACTAACATGGTTTGTTGATCTAGTTTAAGATTTTCAATAATTGACATTTATTATTTCCAACATTCCTTTCCCCTGAATATCATGTCTAACACTGTGTTTTCTTCTAGGATTAGTAGATACTCATAAATGACATTTTCTAGCTTTTATCCCTGTAGGCTGGAGGTAGGGTCTAAGACATTATACCACCTGCTTGTGGCTCTCTGTCCAAACGGTAGTCTGACAGGAAAGTATTTTAGGTCGCGGTACGCCCGTGGGTCTGGGCTAAGCTGACCAGGGCGAGCAGAAGCTCCGGATGTTGCTTCTGTGTATCCCTCCCTGTGTGGTTGGCTCTGAGTCATTAAATTGCGTTTTAACCTCATCAGCCATTCTTTTTATTTTATTTTTTATTTTATTCAAGGGTTTTCGTTCACTCTTTTATATACATGCAAGTTTCTAGGCTTTTACTCACACCGGAGGATCAGTCCGACTATACCGTCACTTGGTTCTAGGTTCTCTTCTGGATTCAGCTAGTGCATGCGGACACCTCATTTAAGAGTGTTATGTATCGAGCTTCGAGTTGTTTCAACAGCATAGGTACCTTTAGACCGATGTTTATCTTTATTAAATCTCCCATTAACTCTTCCCCACGTTATGTTTTAACGCAAAAGTTCAAACCGCAGCTCTTTGACAAGTCCTACCTATACGTTTCAAAGTAATTGGACAGATACTGAGCAGTGCTCCTACGGCTGACTTCACTAGCCACCAAACCTGTGATTAAAGGGACCACAGGGGCTTCTCAATTTGGCTAGGGGAAGAAAAACCTACTTTAGCTTCTTTAACAGACAGCAATATCCGATATAATATAACCCTCAGTCCGGTGCAATAGTATCAACTTAAATTACTACACTTTAGGTTAAAATATATATTCTAGGATTCGGGTAGGTATTTTAACAAGATTCTCAGCCTGTATTTCGCTGATTTGTACTCATCGACTTTTTTCACTAGGTCGTTTTGGTTCTTGTATTTTGACTCTGTAAAGATATTACTTTTCACAGAGCCCCACGTTGGGCGCCATGTTTAGAGTTCTAGGCGAGGCCCCGATTAATTTATTCCGGTAAATTACTCTGACCTCACTAATTGACCCGACCGAAGTTATTGAGTCTATGTAAGTTTACTGCTTGGCTCAGATCCACCAAACGTCAGCAAGATCTCACCTCTATTAACTCCCCGAAGAACCAGGTTCAATTAACTGCTGTTTCTATTCAGACAACTCTTTTTAATCTGTTTAAGCGATCCCGAAGGATTTTGGTATCAGTAAATGGGGTGTGTTCCTACCTAAACATGTGTGTGGCAGGGTGCAATCTTACCTTTGAAGCAGGAGAGGAGAGCACAGATTTTCCCTTTTATTGTCCCAATCCAAAAGGTGAGATCAGTTTATTTGAAGAAAAAATAATAGGTCCAAACCAGTACAGAGTCTTTACCTTTTATAATCATACAAAACATATCAAAATGGGGTTATATATTTTTTATCTAAAACCTTAATTCATATTCATTCAAAAGCCCAAATCATGTATTCCAGATCGTTCTATTAACTTTCCAGCATAAAACCCAAATCATGTATTCCAGATCGTTATAGTAACTTTCCAGCATAAAACCAATCATGTATTCCGAATCGTTCATAGCAACTTTCTAGCATAAACCAATCATGTATTCCAGATCGTTATATAACTTTCCAGCATAAACCCAAATCATGTATTCCAGATCGTTATAGTAACTTTCCAGCATAAAATCATGTATTCCAGATCGTTCTATTAACTTTCCAGCATAAAACCCAAATCATGTATTCCAGATCGTTATAGTAACTTTCCAGCATAAAACCCACCGAGAGCCGTCTAACCCAGCTCTGAAAGACAGAGCCTACCGGGAGAGAGTATACCAGGGGTTTCCCCCCCTCTCCCCGACGAAATCCAAAAAAGCCAGTCTTTTTATGCTCAAAAAACTGGATAGAAAACCCACAAACACCTCCTCTATACCCAACCAACATATTCTATTGGCTCTGGCATAAGACACACCTTCCCAAGTTTGTGTAAAACAAAACATGACTGGACATATTCTATGACTATGACATAACCACCTTTTTGAGGCCTCCATGTGTTTCTGCTTAAGTCTGGAGCCCCCCTCCCTGCTGTGAGAGGAGAGGAAAGAACCTGCCCACTCTCTTATCAGAGAGCAGGGCATAAATCATAGGCCTTACACTCAACTTAACAAACCACTTTGTTTTGTTTATGCTGTAAATATAGAAAAACCTAAAATATGAAGCATTTTCATTGTGGGTTATACAAGAATATAATTGATTATATTTGATTATAACTAACTTTCGTTTAAAGTATTTACTTCATACTATGAAGCTCTCAACACAGCAATGGCTTGGTATCAGAACATTTCTTCCTCCCTCCTTTCACAGAAACCGTTCTCATACCACGCTCAGTGTTAAGGCACTTGTTTTTACAAAGTGAAAAGAAACGACCCATTTTAGAATAGTAATGATTCTAAAATACATCAAATCTACCATATAGAACAGTGAAACATAATAAAAATAAACTATCTTGGACCAGTGTAATGTAATAATAGAAATAAAAATACACTATCTTTGAATAGTAGAGTAATAATAAAAAATAAAAATACACTATCTTGGAATAGTATAGAGTAAATTGAAATAAAATACACTATCTTGTAATAGTATAATTAAATTGAAATGGATTCACTCCATTTTAGCATTTTATTTTGCTCACTTCTTCACATGATTTCATCATTTAAAGAATCACATCGGCTGGACATTCATTGAACAACCTCATCTCTGTACATCCATATCATTTAACATCATTCAAACTAAACCATCATTTTCATCAACATCTGTATATGGGGGTGGATCGTCCTGTTCTACTAGCATTTGTAACTGTCTCCTCATGAGAAATGTACCCTCCCTCCTTTCATACCATTTAAGGTATGAAAGTAATATGTTCTCTGGAAGAGGCCGTCGTGATCAATCAATGCAGTGATAAAGTCCCTGAAATGGTGTGAAAACCGGTGGAATATCACCAACGCATTATACTAATTTATTTTCAATTCTGGTCTCCTTAAATAACTATGCTGACCCCCTTTGACAGTGTGTGGAACCTTGGGTGCCCGAGCATGTGATAATTACTCCCTCCTTTAACAAGGACTTTAAAAACAGAAGTGGTTTCTTTAATGGTTTGTAGTTCAATTCAGGAATTTTCACTCATGGCAGATATGTTTCTCCTTTTAAATAACATCTCTAAATGTCAGGTCATCACTGATTAAATGGATGAGCATTAGGAGGTGGTGGCACTTGTCTTTTAAAACTCATACTCTGGTGCCGTGCGCTCCCTCTGAAGCTGCAAGTAAGATTTAAAACATCTGCAGGGTGGGTTGAGCGACCCCTTCTCCCTGAACGATATTTGTTGTCAAAAATATGCACCATTAAAATGAGTGATCCAAGGCCCCGCATGTATTACTCCCAATTATACTAGTTTTTCAAAATTAAAATGTTCAATCGCTCTTTGCCTAGTGTCTTTTTAAAACTCTATATCTTGGACGACAAACAAATGTTGTTTCCACCTTAACAGTTCTCCTGTGGTAATATCCATGCTACAATGCAGACATCAATACTCTAGATTGGAATACTTTCTTTGGCTTGGTACTAGCTCTACCTTTAACATTTTCTATACAAATAAAGATTTGCCTGCTTTCTATATTGTAACAAATTAAATCTTCCCCAAATTCTCACATGAATAAGAATCTCTAAAAGAATAATTTGTTTATTATGATGAAAAGATTGAATAATATGTTCTACCCTCAGTGTGTTTTTAGAATTATTTTCTAATAAGTGTGTTTATGTGAACTCTTTTCAGTGGTCCAACTGCTTTGCATTTCATCTCCTCCTTTTCAGTCTCTATGCTGTTGCATGGAGGGTGTATTCCGCTCATGTCCCACACTCTGCTCTTGTGCCAAATCTCGTGGCTCAGTTTGGAACTTTGTGTCCTGATTGAGGGACCGATGAGAGTTTGCCTTTTTGTCAGCATGCTGGTTTGGTCCTGGATACCTCAGGTGGAGCTGGTTCTGGATGCCTCAGGTGGAGATGGTTCTGGATGCCACAGGTCGTTGTTGGTTCAGCTCGGGTTCTCTGTCTGTTCGGTGGAGGAGGAGGAGGAGGAGGAGGAGGAGGAGGAGGAGTCTCCTGTGGTGAGGTCATTTGTCTGAAGATGGGGTCGTAGCAGTCTGACAGGCAGAGAGAGAGAGAGAGAGAGATCTCAGGACGTATTACCTATAGCTAATTCTAACACACTGAGGTAAAATATATCCAATCCTTTCCACTCTATTTTATTAATCTTACTATCTGTCTTAGATGTTAAATGTCATCTAAACCCAATTAATGTCTACTAATGTTTATGCCATATCCCTAAACATTGTTTCCACCCACTGTAACATGGCTACTCCAAATAACTCTTTCAGGAAACCATTTTCTTCTATAAATTAAAAATACCTACATGTTTAAAGCACCACATATTTCACACACTATAAAATAACGTCCCCATATTTTCTCCATCACTTTAAATCTCACTGTTATTTAGAACATAAGTAACTTTTGTGACTGGACATATCTGCAATGTCGCCACAATCTGCTGGGGAATTTTGTTCATAGAGTTTGTACGTACAAAGCTGTACTTGTGGGTTAGTAGCCTGTTTCTACTGTAATCATTTTCAATAATTGTGCTCAGGTCACCGGTCGGTTGACTGTTGAAACTCAGGTCAGAGTCCATGACTACACCTAGATTTCTGGCTTTATCTGTTGGTTTGAACATTGCAGACAGAAGCTCAGTGCTCACTTTTATACGTTCTGACTTTGCTCCAAAAACCTTTACCTCAGTTTTATCTTTGTTTAATTGGAGAAAGTTCTGACACATCCAGTCATTGATTTGTTCAATGCACTTACTCAGTGTTTGAATTGGAGCATAGTCTCCTGGTGAAATTGTTACGTAGATTTGTGTGTCATCTGCATAACTATGGTAACTTATTTTGTTGTTTTTCATTATCTGAGCCAGTGGTAGCATGTAGATGTTAAAGAGAAGAGGCCCCAAGATGGAGCCTTGAGGAACCCCACATGTCATATTTGTCAACTCAGATGTGTATGTACCTATAGAAACAAAGTTGTTTCTGTCCTTTAGGTAGGACTAAGTCTCGAGGATAGGAGTCGAGGAGGGGAGTTGCTCGGGCTGCTAGCCTGGACTTGCGACTCCTTCTTTTAGGAGCCGTTTGGAGGCTACGTGGACCTCCAAAAACGAGTTCCAGAGAACGGCTCCTGGACAGCAGCAGGAACTAGGGCAGAAGCAAGGGTTGACTCCAAATGGAACACACCGATGCGTGTGGTGTCATAATGGGAATTGGGAGGCAGGGAGCCAGCATGCCCGGGGCCAGCAAGCAGGGGAAAACAAACCGAGAGGAAATCCAAAATCCAGCCAGGTAGGAATTTCACCAAGCCTGGTTTCTCCATAGTCATCTGGCGCACCTCTGCCAGAGCAGCCTCTCGCAGCTGAACCCCGGACGCTCCCCTCCATCGATCAGAGCAGTTAGCCAAAAAAAAGGAAAAATCCAATAATGCCTGCTCAAAAGGATCTGCGGGGCCCATATCTGGTTGGTTCGCACTGTTACGGTGAGTGAAGCAAGCAGGACCCAAATGCAGATAACGCTGAAAAATGCCTTTATCTCAAAGATAAATAAAATCATAAACAAAAGACGAACCAACACTGAACACAGGACGAGACCAGACTAAATACAGGAAGGGGTAATCACAAGACGAGAAACAGCCGGGCAGGGGAGGAGAAACACAAGGGCGACAGGTGAACACAATCAGACAATTAGACACACCAGGGAAACTAACGACAGGGGAAAAACACAGGAAGAAGGACCAGACAATATACAAGGAGGAAAATACCCATAACCAGACATACAAAACTACAAACGTGACATAACATAAGAATCCTGACACATTAAGTGTATAAGATCTGACAACGGTACTGAATTCACTGGGCATGAGTTTCAAACTTTACTTAGGACGAAAGGGATAAGGCACGAGACAAGTGCCCCATACTCACCTCACCAGAACGGTACTGCAGAGGTTGGAGGATCTTATTTGTGATGTCACGATGCATGCTATTAGAGAGTAACCTCCCAAAGCAGTTATGGACATATGCTGTACAGACAGCAGCACAGATACGTAACAGGTGTTACTGTATGCGTCTAGAGCAGACACCATACCGTGTTTTTACTGGCAAAACACCCAACTTGTCGAACATGAAAATATTTGGCTCTGAATGCTACGGGTATAAACAGGATAACAAGAAGCTAGATTCTAGATGTGCAAAGGGTATTTTTGTAGGATACGACAAATATAGCCCAGCATTCCAAGTATTTTATCCTGAGACAGGGAAAGTCCTGAAACATAGGCTGGTAAAATGTATCATAAAGAGTAGTGCAGATAGTCAGACTCAGACAAATCACAATATGGATTTTGACACTTATCCCACAACACCAGCAGGGACAAAAATGGTGAACCAGAATCAGAGAGAGCCTAATGTGGGTGAAGAGTTCTATAGTGAGGAGAATATTGAGGCTAGTCAGATCCAGACAGATGGTACTCAAAGAGAACAGGGAGAGAGTGCACAACGCTATCCCACTAGACAAAGAAATGCTCCAGAATATTTAATGGAGTAGCAGTGTAAGGTTGATTGTAATGATGAAGGTGAAAATGTAGATTATTTCTACAGGGTTGCTTGTGACATACCCAAAACACTAGGGGTGTAACGGTACACGTACCCGTACCGAAATTATTCGGTACGGGCCCTTCGGTTCGGTACACGTGTGTACCGAAGTGTACCGAACGCATATAACGTTAAACGTAAAAAATTGAGAACGTGAACAACTTCTTGGAAGTAATCTCAGGTGCTGCGTCGCAGCATTCAGAGTAATTTGCACCCATTGTGATCAACGCGTCATAAAGCGAGCAAGTCATTTAATTGGACGAGCTGGTCAGAGGGATGCGTTCAAATGTAGTCAGTAATTTGAGGAACTGTCGAAATGGCGAACGCAGATAAAGTTGAGCTCGAAAATCCTCCAGCATCATTGAAGTCTCCGGTTTGGGAACATTTTGGTTTCGCAGTTACGTACAAGGATGACGGACAAAGACAGGTGGACCGAACCAAAGCTGTTTGTCGGCATTGTTCAACTAAAATTGGTTACGCGGCTGGCAATACATCAAACTTGCACACTCATTTGAAAAGGCATCACCCGAACGTGAATATCACCGGTACCAAAAGACTGAAGTGCAAACCAAACTCCCATTAGCATTTAAGCCTCCACCACTCGCAAAAACTTCAGACCGAGCCAAAGCTATTACAAACGGCAAATATCCTTATGTTGCCATGTTAGCAAAGCGCTACCTGGCTGTATCTGCTACTACCTCTGTCCCTAGCGAGAGGGTGTGTTCTCCACAGCAGGAGACATTGCTAGTGCCAGCAGATCTGCCCTTTCGGCAAGCTTTGGACAAGTACATTTTTCTTTAAAAAAACATGAAAATACAATGACAAGCAAGTCATAATGTCAAACTGGCTGCTTAGGTGCTAGTACAGTACAGTTCAAATACAGATTATTTCAGTTCATCGAAAAGCTGCACCTTAATGTTTATTTTATTATATTTTATATTTATTTGAGTGAATATTCATAGTTTAATAATAATTAAAAACCCAAAACTAATAGTTTATTTTTTGTGAGTACTAGTACAGTAAAGTTCAAATACAGATTATTTCAGTTCATCGAAATGCTGCACCTTAATGTTTATTTTATTATATTTTGTATTTATTTGAGTGAATACATTATTCACAGTTTAATAATAATTAAAAAAAAATATGTTGTGTTTTGTGATAATTTTTTCTGCTGTACCAAAAACGTATCGAACCGAACCGTGACCTAAAAACCGAGGTACGTACCGAAGCGAAATGTTTGTGAACTGTTACACCCCTACAAAACACACATGCAGGCTCTAAGAAATCAAAAATGTGGGCTGATGCAATGAAATAGGAGATAAACTCTTTAACAGAGAATGAGACCTTCAGTCTGACCACACTGCCAAAGGGCAAGCAAGCAGTGGGAGGTCGTTGGGTATATGCAGTAAAGGAAAGCCCAGATGGATCTGAGATTTTTTGACTTCTGTACGTACATTGATGCAGGTGGCTATACAGGAGGATCTTATCCTACACCAAATGGATGTGAAGACAGCTTATCTCCATGCACCAATAGACTGTGAGTTATATATGGAACAGCCCGAAGGTTTTGAGGCAATATCTAAAACAGGGGAACACTTAGTGTGCAAACTCAACAAGTCATTGTATGGTTTAACCCAGGGGTACTCAAATACAAATCTTAAAGGTCCAAAATAAATTTTTCAATAAGACAAAGGTCCATTTATTACGGTCATTCAAACTTTTAAACAATTGCAACAAGATTCTTAACACGAGGTTGCAAAAACAAAAATAATCTGTATGCAGCAGTTTTCATTGTTATTGTGTCTGTGCTTGATCCCTCAGAGTCGCAGTGTAAGAGCTGCACAGTTATGAATAAAGGCAGCTGCACTCTTTGTCATTCAGCATTCCCATTATTGCTTTATAAATGTCTTGCCCCCTTGTGTGTCCACTGAGGTTCGTCAGGCCCAACACATCTTCAACAAACTCCCCCTTTGCCTCATCATAAAAACTCACAAACACCAGCAACTGAGCATTGTCAGCGGTGTCAGTGGACTCATCCACAGCTAAGGAAATGCACTGTGCATTTTTTATTCCATCACAAAGCTGATTAATTAAATCACCAGCCAGTCTTTATGTTCTTCTGGTTGATGTGGAATCTGAGAGGGGATTTGCTTGATTTGACCTGTTATTTCCTCTTTTTGTTTGCCTTCAACATGGTCTCCATCACTTCAGTCATGCATTCTTTTATACTTCAGTTATTATCCAGTGGAATGTCCTTACCTACTAACCTAGTTAAATCAAAGTGGTTACTTTTTTTTGGCTGGGCAGTGTAGTTTTACACACCGTCTTATTTGACTTTCTCAGGACTTAAAACTGTTTTTTGGGGGCAGACCCCCTCAAAGAAAAATATATATTTACACACGTAAGGTCATCATCTTAATAGTTGTGTATGCTCATCCGTGAGCAGAGCATCAAGTTGATGTGTATTACAGCTGAATGCGGCGATTACCATCTTGTTCAGCAAAACGCCTCACAAACGTATTAAGATCAACAGCTTTAGTGCGTTTTGATTCAATGCTGAGTACAGCCAAACTGACAGTCTCTTCTCTGTCAGTGTAGACCGCAAATACCTCATTCCTTCAGTGCTTGGGTCCGAATGCTTCTCGTTTTGCGCCGTCCCGTTCAAATGAAATCGCCGCCAATCATATGTCCACGCTCGCGCCAGGACCGGGGGAGGGGTTACATGACGTGCATCTTGTGCTGCATTCACTTGCACTCGGACATTAGAGACTTTCTCTCATAAATGTCCGATGAGCGCTGTTTGCAGTCTATGGACATAGCGGATCATTTTGACTCGTTGCGTTGTGGCGATGTCTCACAGATAACACAGATACAGATAATACATATGAAAAGTATAATTTGCTCAGAGTCCAGAGACAGTTGTGGTTCGGTCCGGATCCGGACCGGAGTCCGTACTTTGAGGATGCCTGGTTTAACCTGTTAAGCCCGAAAGTCCCCGCCGACGGGGACCCTGTTTTTTTTTTTTCACAACACTGTGCCACAGGGCATCTTCATATTTAAAAACCTATTAATGTGTTATACCAGATTAACGAGAAGAATCTCAGCTAACTGACAATACGAACCATTTTTACAGAAACAAAACACAAGACTCACAAGAAGCGTTAGCATTAGCCCTTAGCTAAAACGGGTAGATGCTACTTCCGGGTGCTAACTAGCAAAAACGATCTTTACAACTTAATATTTTCTGCACAAACTACATATCATCTGAAAGCTAATACTCCACAGATTATTTTTGTTATAAGTATCATCACTGTAGGACACAAACTTACTGAGCTAGCAGCCAGAACAGAGAAGAAAAAAAACAGCAGTTTTCAAAACCATAACAATAATTATGTCTTACCGTTGCTGTTTTGTGATCAAAGCTCTTGTTCAACTCCCTACCGCTGTAGGGAGTTTGGAGAAACGCTGCGTGCGTTGGCTAACAACGTGGAGAGCCTGACGCGGCTATGGGTGCACCCCCCAATAGGAGGACTAGAAACAGGCTGTCCTCTAAAGTGGATCAGCTAGCTGCCGACATGGACATGATGAATTCGATCCTCTTGGCCCTTCAGCCAGGGCCCGGTATAGGGGCAGCGAGCGTGCCTTCCAGGCGGCCTCGTGCCTCAGAGCCTTACCGGCGCCCCCCAAGGGGCTCCAGGGGCTCCAGGTGCTGGGGGGGTTGGCCCTGAAGTCCCGGAGCCAGTCGTCGGCTGCTTTTCCCAGCAGCAGCTCAGCTACTGGGCTGCCTGTACTTCCGACCCTTGGGTGGATTCCACCCTAACCCAGGGATACAAATTGCAGTTCCGACGCCGGCCCCTAGCCTTCAGCTGGGTTAGAATGAGAGTTGTCAGCGATCCGGCGAAGGCCTTGTCCGTCCTCTTGGCCAAGGGCGCAATCGAGCCAGTGGACCCTCTGCTTCAGTGCGGGGGGTTCTACTCGGCGTACTTTCTTGTGAGCAAGAAAGTTGGCGGATTCCGTCCAGTTCTGGACCTCAGAGGAATCAACAGATTCCTGAAGGTTGAACTCTGCTGCAGAAACTCTCCTCTCGACTCTTTCATCCTCTCTGGACTCTCTCTGTCCTCTGACATCTCGGCAGGCTCGTCAGTCCCCTCCTGCTCCCTGGCTAAATGACGCACTGCGTGCTAATAGAACTACCCTTCGGGCAGCAGAGCGGAAACGGTGGAAATCCAAACACCATGACGACCTCCTAACCTATCAGAATCTCCTCTCCTCTTTCTCTGCTTCGATCTCTCAGGCAAAAAAGCACTTTCTTTCAAGATAAGATCCAATCTTCGTATTCCAATCCCAAAAAACTATTTTCCATCTTCTCCACCCTCTTGGACCCTCCCAAAGCCCCTTCCCCCTCCTCCCTTCCGTCAAGCGACTTTGTTAACCACTTTGAAAAAAAAGGTTGATGATATTCGCTCTTCTTTTTCTGACTCACCTTTACTCACCACTGGGTCACCAGAGCCTCCCTTCACCCACACACTGACCTCCATTTCCCCTCTCTCTCCAAGTGAGGTTCTTACCCTCATTACCTCTGCCCGCCCTACCACCTGTCCTCTGGACCCTATCCCCTCAAACCTCCTTCAGACTGTCACTCCTGATATTCTACCGTTTCTCATCCATTTCATCAACACTTCTCTAACTTCTGGTCACTTTCCAAACAGTCTTAAGGAGGCAAGACTAAACCCTCTCCTAATAATCCCAGCCTTCTTACAGTGCAGACGCGTTTCTGCTTGCTCTTGCCTCTGCTTACTTTTTTATGCTGTTTTTCTATTTTTCTTTTTCTGAAAACTTCGAACAACTGCTCCTGGACATTAACTTATCACTGGGACAGTTATTCTTCGTAAATAGATGGAGGGTTTCAGCCATATTTCAATATTTTTACGACGACCTCAGTCTTGCAATGGCGTCGCCTAGCAACAGCTAAAGCCTGGTACAGCATGCTATTTAGCTTAAGCTAGTTAGCAGCTGTCAGGGTTTAGTGCTAGTATGCTGTTAGCTGTTGTGTTTTAGTGTTTTGTCTATCGGTCTGTTGATGATAATTACTATACTCTCTCTCTCTCTCTCCAGGTGTCGGCACTTCCTGTCCATGTGGCACCTGCTAGACTGATTGTTGTTCCCGCCCCTGATTGTGTCCACCTGTGCCCCATTACCTAATATGTATATTTAGTCCTTCTCTCCCTTTGTCTGGTGTTGGTTCGTCTTGTGTTATCGTTAGATCCATGCCTGTTTGCCAGAGATCTATATTACAGTACCTAGTAGATCCTAGTGATTCCATGGAGAGTCCTAGTAGAACCTAGAAGTCATAATTGATAGCTTTGGTTTCTTTACAATAAAGAGTATTACCAAGCAACATAATCGAGCATCTGAGTTCTTACGAGCCCATCGTATCAGAACGAACCAACCTAACAAGATGGACTCAGCCGATTCTACAACGCTAAAAACGTCCCTGCAGGTGCAGGGTAGACTCCTTCATCAGCATGAGGAACAGCTGTCAGCAATTAACCAAGGAGTCCAGAGTTTGAATGTTCGTCAAGACAACCTTCAAGCTACTGTGTCAACGGAAATAAACCTACTGGCTGAGAAGATGCGGGAAGTACTCACTCATCTCGTGGCAAATCCTGGTGTTCCTGCGGCACAGTTTTCCGGTCCAGCGGGGGTCGGGTCTGCTGATATTCCCGTTCAAGTCCCCGTACATTCGCCTACGATCCGCCTCGCTTCGCCAGAGAAATTCTCCGGAGAATCTGGAAACTGTCGTCCTTTCCTGGTGCAGTGCGATCTCCACTTCAAACACCAGCCCGCAGCATTTCCCACCGATCAAGCTAAGATAGCTTTTATTGTTTCTCATCTGACGGGGAGAGCGGAAGCCTGGGCAACAGCGGAGTGGTCCCGGAACTCGCCTGTTTGTCAGTCATTAAGACTGTTTTTGGAGACCATGAGCAAGATTTTTGATCTGACATCAACCGGGAGAGAGGCAACGAGAGCCCTGGTGAACATTAAGCAGCGGCAGAGGAGAGTGATGGATTACGCAATCGAGTTCCGTACTTTGGCAGCGGAGAGTGGGTGGAACTCAGCGGCTCTCTTTGATGCCTTCCTGCATGGATTATCGGATCCCATAAAGGATCAGTTGGCTCCATTACAGCTGCCTCAAGATGTGGACTCGCTCATCGCCATGGCTATCCGGGTTGATCAACGTCTAGCTGAAAGAGAGCGGGAGAAAAGAAGGAATACAGGATCCACTCCACCTTTCAGACAGGAATTACCGAGGGAATACTACGCTTGGCAGAGGAATTCCCAGTCTTCATCTCCAGAGCGACCAGCGCCCCCTATCGCCGCGGAGGAACCGATGCAGCTCGGTAGAGCCAGACTCACTCCGGAGGAGCGTCAGCGCCGTCTACGGGAACGGCGATGCTTCTACTGCGGCCAGCAGGGTCATGTTTCGGCAGCCTGTTCAGTAAAAGATCGGGCTCATCAGCGAGAAGGAGGATGCTGGTGAGCCGAGTGACTTCCTTCGACTCTCCAGTCAGAAAATTAATGCAGGTACAAATCAAACTTGGTGATAATACTATGACTCAGGATGCATTAGTCGATTCTGGGGCTGATGAGAGTTTGTTAGACTGGGAGTTGGCTAAAAGTTTAAACTTAAAGGTCGTTCTTTTAGATCAAGCCTTAGAGGCTAGTGCTTTGGACGGCCACCTTTTATGTACTATTACTCATCGCACGGAGCCCATGGTATTAGTCATAGATCAGGAACATCGTGAGCAAATACGTTTTCATTTATTTAACTCTGCTCAACATCCTATCATTTTGGGGTACCCCTGGCTTGTTAAACACAACCCTCACGTTGACTGGCAGACAGGAAAGGTTAAAGGGTGGGGAGTTGAGTGCTCTCGTTCATGTTTAACCAGTAAAACAGGGTTGAGTAAATTGCATAGATCTAGTAACTCTAAGCAGGGGTCAGGCAATAACACTGACACCTTTTCTAAGCCTTCTGACTTTCCTGATTTGGCTAAAATTCCGGCGTGTTATTTAGATATCAAGGAGGTGTTTAATAAAACACGAGCTACTTCTTTGCCACCCCATAGACCGTACGATTGCCCCATAGACCTTCTGTCAGGCTCTACTATTCCCAAGGGACGGTTGTACTCACTTTCTGGGCCAGAAAGGGAGGCCATGAAGGAATATATCGATTCTTCACTCAAAGCTGGTTTGATTCGGACATCTTCATCCCCAGCAGCGGCAGGGGACATTGAGGCTCTGTATTGACTACAGTCCGCTAAATCAGATCATAGTTAAGAACAGATATCCCCTTCCACTCATCTCTACGGCATTCGAACTGTTACAGGGAGCTAAGATATTCACCAAGCTTGACTTAAGGAATGCTTATCACCTTGTGCGCATCCGGGAGGGCGATGAGTGGAAAACAGGTTTCAATACACCTACGGGACATTACGAATATTTGGTGATGCCTTTTGGACTTTGTAATGCACCTGCTGTTTTCCAAGCCCTCATTAATGATGTGTTAAGAGATTTTCTGAATGTTTTCTGTTTTGTGTATCTCGATGATATTCTCATCTTTTCTCCAGATGAGAAAACTCATGTTAACCATGTGCACCTTGTTCTTCAGAGACTCCTGGCTAACCATTTGTTTGTGAAGGCCGAAAAATGTGAGTTTCATGTCAACTCAGTGTCATTTTTGGGCTTTGTGATTTCCCCTAACAAAGTGGAAATGGACCCAGCTAAGGTCAGTGACGTGGCTAATTGGCCAACACCAGACAATAGAAAGAAAGTTCAGCAATTTTTGGGGTTTGCTAACTTTTACAGACGTTTCATACGCAATTTCAGTGCTATTGCCTCTCCTCTCCATGCCCTTACCTCTCCCCATGTTCAGTTTGTGTGGAATTCACAGGCAGAGAAATCTTTCCTGGAACTGAAGAGGAGGTTCACCACAGCTCCCATCCTGACTGTACCTGATCGCCACCGACAGTTTGTGGTGGAAGTGGACGCCTCCAACGACGGCGTTGGAGCTATACTGTCCCAGATATCAGCGGGGGACAACAAACTTCATCCGTGTGCATATCTCTCCCGTAAGCTATCTTCTGCCGAGAGGAATTACGACGTGGGAAATCGGGAACTGTTGGCGGTGAAGATTGCTTTGGAGGAGTGGCGGCACTGGTTGGAGGGAGCGGAGCAAGATTTCCTGGTCTGGACGGATCACAAAAACCTGCAATACATCAGGAAGGTCAAACGCTTGAACTCCAGGCAGGCCAGATGGGCTTTGTTCTTTAATAGATTTAGGTTCACTCTGTCATATCGACCTGGTTCACAGAATGGAAAGCCTGATGCACTCTCCAGAATGTATGATCCTGAGCCATCCCCCAAGAGTCCAGACCCCATTCTGCGGCCAGACCGAGTGATAGGGAGTGTGACCTGGCCCATTGAAGCCAAGGTCAAACAGACTAACAGCGGGAATCCTGTTCCTAAAGGGTGTCCTCAGAATCGCCTGTTTGTTCCAGGGACACTTCGTTCTAAGGTGATTCATTGGGCCCATACATCTGTTCTTTCCTGCCATCCTGGAACCAAGAGGACCCTCTTTATGGTGAAACACAGATTCTGGTGGCCTGCTATGGGGAAAGATGTGGCAGAATATGTGGCAGCATGTCCTGTGTGTGTTAGGAACAAGACGTCTCGTCAAGCTGTGGCAGGTCTTCTCCGACCTCTGCCCATTCCCAACAGACCATGATCGCACATTGCGTTGGACTTTGTGACAGGATTTCCACCTTCGGCAGGTTACACCACAGTACTCACAGTCATTGATCGTTTTTCCAAGATGGTACACCTCATCCCCATGTCCAAATTGCCTACGGCCAGAGAAACAGCACAGGCCATGTTGTCCCATGTTTTCCGTATCCATGGTTTCCCAAACGATGTCGTTTCAGACCGAGGCCCACAATTCGTTTCACGTTTCTGGAGGGAGTTTTGTCGCCTGATCCAAGCCACTGTGAGCCTGATGTCCGGATACCATCTACAGTCAAACGGCCAAGCGGAGAGGATGAACCAAGAAATGGAGACCTGTTTGAGATGCCTGGTGTCCCAGAAACCTACCACCTGGAGCAAACATCTGATTTGGGTTGAGTATGCACACAACACCTTACCCACATCAGCCACCGGAATCTCTCCTTTCCAATGTGTCCATGGATACCAGCCTCCATTGTTCCCGGAGCTCGAGCAGGAAGTTATCGTACCATCAGCACATGCTCTGGTTCGCCGCTGTCGCCGGGTATGGAAGGGAGTTCGCCAGATGCTGCAGAGAAGTGCGACCGGCATGAAGAGGTTGGCTGACCGAAAGCGACGTCCATCTCCTAGATACAAGGTCGGTCAACGAGTGTGGTTGTCCACCAAAGATCTTCCTCTGCACGTCCCCTCCAGGACGGTGGTGGCGAAGTCGATAGGGACTTGGCTTGGGAACTGGAAGGTCACCAGTTCAAGTCCTGGCAAGACCAAGTGCTACCGAGGTGTCCCTGAGCAAGGCACCGTTCCCCACACTGCTCCCCGGGCGCCGTTCAAAATGGCAGCACACTGCTCCTAACACTAGGATGGGTCAAATGCAGAGAAACAATTTCCCCACGGGGATTAATAAAAGTCCATCTTAAACTGGCTCCTCGGTTCGTTGGTCCATATCCCATTTCAAAAGTTATTAATCCTGTTGCTGTTCGCCTATGTCTCCCAAAGTCCCTCAAGGTCCACCCCACGTTCCATGTCAGCAAGCTGAAACCAGTTTTAGAGAGCAGACTGGTTCCCCCCTCCACACCACCTCCACCTCCCCCGGGTCATCGACAGAGGTATCGTCTATACAGTCAAAAAGATTCTGTCAGAAAGAAAGCGGGGGTAGAGGGAGACAGTTCCTGGTCGACTGGGTAGGGTACGGAATAGAGGAAAGATGCTGGATCCCGGGCAGCTTCATTGTCGACAAGTCCCTTATCACAGATTTTGACAGACTACGGTCTCACTATTCAGGGACGTCTGGAGCCGTCCGTAAAAGGGGGGATACTGTCAGGGTTTAGTGCTAGTATGCTGTTAGCTGTTGTGTTTTAGTGTTTTGTCTATCGGTCTGTTGATGATAATTACTATACTCTCTCTCTCTCTCCAGGTGTCGGCACTTCCTGTCCATGTGGCACCTGCTAGACTGATTGTTGTTCCCGCCCCTGATTGTGTCCACCTGTGCCCCATTACCTAATATGTATATTTAGTCCTTCTCTCCCTTTGTCTGTGTTGGTTCGTCTTGTGTTATCGTTTAGATCCATGCCTGTTTGCCAGAGATCTATATTACAGTACCTAGTAGATCCTAGTGATTCCATGGAGAGTCCTAGTAGAACCTAGAAGTCATAATTGATAGCTTTGGTTTCTTTACAATACAGAGTATTACCGAGCAACATAATCGAGCATCTGAGTTCTTACGAGCCCATCGTATCAGCAGCAACATGCCTCGTTCTCTACAGATGACTTCCACAAACTTCTACAGAAGATGGCCGTGTTGGAAATGAAATGCAACGGTTTGGAAGTTAACGTGGAAGTGAATGGACTTGGTTGGAATGACACCACTTTTACCAGTGTTGCAAAAGAATGAACAAAGGCATGCTAACTCAAAGCTAGTTAGCAGCTACAAGGATTCCAATGAATGTGTACTGGGTAATACATCTACAGGTTATAAATCTACAAGAGATGTAAACAAGTCTGTGTAGTAAGAACAACACCAAAAGTACTCTGTTTTCCCAGGATAAGGTCTCTGACTTGGCTGAGAAGATCCTGCATATTGGGCAGAACATCTGACTGTGAAGAATGTGGTACTGCACATTGGAACAAATGATGTTGTGAAACAACAGTCAGAAGTGCTGAAAAAAGACTTTAAATGTCTGTTGGGAACTGTCAGCTCTCTAAATGCAGAGGTGTTCATCAGTGGCCCTCTACCGCCAGTCAGAAGAGGAGTGGAGAGATTCCAGCAGATTGTTTGCACTGAAACACGTGGCTGTTCAACTGTCTGTACTGACCATTCTGTCCATTTTATTGACAACTTTAACTTTTTCTGGGACCGCCAGACATCTTTTCAAGGCAATGGAGTTTGCCTTAACAAGTCAGGAGTGAAATTGTTTATCTCTACCATATTCAACTGCCCTGTGTTATCAATCTGTTCCCTCTGCCAAGGACAAGCAACAAGAGGAATCAAAACAAGAGAAAGACACAACAACATCGCTCAGAAAACCTTGAACATCTATCACTGCACGCCCTGAGGAATGTCTTGATTATGGGAGACAAATGGAGGAGTCTCCACGGCCCTTCACCCCCCTATCACCTCTGAGGATACTCTTCCTTCACCCCACAGCTCTCTCCCCGTTCACCCTTTTCACCCTCACCCACCCTCCTGGGAGATCGCTGAACACATGAAGGAGATACAGAGGGCTGGCACCGATTCCTTCCTGGAGTTCAATAACCAAAACGTAGGGCGATACGCAGGGCTGGCAGCATGTCCATTTACCCCCGCTCCTCAACGACGCCATCAAAATCACTTAGAAGCAGAGACGCGCACCACCTCCCCCCGTCTCCGTCACTGTGCCTACGTCAACCACCTCCTCCCCCTGGACGCGCCAACCAACACCCCTGTCACCATGCCTACCACAATCATCCGGACCAAAACGTCCTCCCCCCCTTCAAGACTGCTGTCTCCGAAAGCCTGATAAGGATGTGTGTATAAAAAACGCAAACACTGACTGATATATGCTGGGTCCAGGCTCAAGGGCGTATGGCACTCTCAACTCTTTCCAGGACATGCCGGGGGCCCTGCCTGCCTGTAGCTTTGCCGATATCTGTGTTGATAGGTATCAGAAGTAAGAGCGGTGAATTATGAAGGTAGATATGGTGCAAAATGCAAGAGCGTGAAAACCTGATGTGAGCACTTGCAGAAAAAAAAATCTGTGCTTGTGTGCATACATTTACACTTGTATAAAATATCCACGTACCTGTGAACCAAATGTACACTTGTATAAAATATCCACGTAACTGTGAATCAAATTTACACTTGTAAAAAATATCTACGTAACTGTGAACCAAATTTGAAGTCACAGAAGAAAAAAAAAATGTTTGTAGCTTGTAGGAAAAAATGAACTTAGAGATGGAAATGTTCACTTGCAGAAAAATACACATTTTTAAAATATATTTTCCATTACAACTGCAACTTTATTTATTACAACCTCTCAAATCAGTCATTACAACTTGACGAATCTGCTCTGTGGCAGTATAAATCGACGAATCTGCGGTCTTGACTTTTGCTACACTTCTTGCGATAAATGTGTCGCAAAAGTAATTTTTCACCTGTAGATGTGGGGGGAGGGAGGGGGGTTGGAGCGAAGGGGCGGAGCTATCAGAAGGACGAGGCTCGGGTGACTGGAGACTGCGGGGCTAACGGTTCGTGTCGCTACCAGTCCGCTGAACATGGCTGCATCAATGAACGTACATTTGGCCCATTACTTGCCCAGTATTACTTTGAATATTATTATTGTGATTGAGGATTACATCCGCTTTGAAGACCACCGGTTTATATCGTGCAGTTTAGCGGCAAAATACGTCAATTAGCCAGCTAACGATAGCTGTGTTTGAGTTTTATTCTAGCTAAACAGTAGTGTTTGTCGTCTATACACAGTAATTCATGATATTATAAGCCTAACTGCTTTGGCACTAACGTTGATAACCGTTTATGAAAATAAAACCAATTGAACTTCAGAATCTTAAAATCCCTTAACGTTTGTATGCAATTGTGCTAAATTCAACTCTGGAATCAAGCAAATATTAATATGTTTGCATGACATTAGTTATTTATATTTTGCCATCACTGAACTATACGTTTAATACATTTAAGTCAAGCTAAGGTACATGTGTTACATGTGTACAGCTAGTTAGTGCTCTTACCGATGCCTCCTCCAAACAGCATAATAACCAGACTGTATCATTAAAACTAAGTACCAGTTCTAGATCCTTGACTTTAGACAACAATTCAAAAGACAACATGTATTTAAAGACCAATCTTTATTTGAAGGTGCCTCTTAACCTGAGATATTAGTTATACAGTAATAGTATTGACAATCTAAAAAAACTGAGCAACTCAACAGTCAACTTTATGTTTCTTATTGTCTCTAAAGCATTTATTATTTTCATTTTTCCCCTCTCATATTCAGTGTGGACGGATTGAGACAGCGTGGTGTCCAGAGGGCTGCAGAGACTTCAGGGAGAAACCTCCGTGTGATGGACGTCCTGTCTGTTGGTGTGGAGAGGACTGAGGGTCTTTCCTCAGCGAGGAGGACCAGGGCTGATGGAGGAGCCCATGCTGGGCAAAGCTGATACCAACTGCACAGGCCTAGTCTGTCACGTTATTTGACTAAATGTGTTTACTTATACATTTATTAGGTTTACACCTTCTGTCCATATGTGCTTTTTATTTAAAACATTTGATTAACTTTTGGTTCACATTTCAAGAAATTGTATTTGCACTCGTTTTGTCCATTATTCTTACTGAAAATGTTAGATTACACATTCACATCTGACTGAAGATTGGCCCCATTTATTTGTGACGTTGCAAACTCTGCGGTACAAGGCACAAGTGATGTGAAGCTCATAAAGTGAGGCACATAGAATTAATCAGCTGATGGAGTGTAGATGTGGAAATAGGTGCATTCGATCAGCTGACTATGTTTTTCGCCACACTTTATAAGCCTGACTATAACCACCCCTTCTCTAAGGTGCAGGCAGTGTCACAAACAAATGATGGTCCTGATAGACTACAAAAATATTCGGTGTGCAGATCTTTGTTTTCACAATAAAAGTAGTTTCTTAGTGAATGTCTTGTACTGGTCTTAAAATCTCATAACATCAGCTTTTAATGTTCCTCTTGGATGTTCTTCTTGACCCTCAGAGAAGGAGAAGATGTCGTGTCTTTCAGGCATGTCCTTTCCTAACAAAAATTACAGGAAACATAAAACATTATTACAGAACAAGTGTGTTATTTATGAAAGAGGTGTGTTTGTGTGTTATGGGGCTGTTGATATAATTATTTTTTAATTGTAATCAGATTATGAATGAACAGTATGAAATTCATCAACATTGAAATATATGTTATTATCAAAATAATATTTAACTGTTATCAAAACATAGTGCAACTGTAGAAGCTTGCTCTGTTGTCTCACTGAAAGAATAACTTTTACCACGTTTTTTACAGACAATATTGAGAGATAAATAGTAGCAGTTCTCACTATGTGTTAAATATCTTTGCCTTCAATACATTAAATTAGAAAACTGACAAAGTCATATTGCTTGTTAACATCTAAATGTGACTTTGTGCATGGAAAAACCCCTCAACTTAACTGATGTGTAGGTGATCTAGTATTAGTATTGTTTAATGGAATGTATATCAGTGTATTCAAGTCAATACTTCATTCATTTAAACCAATATCTTTCTTGATTCTTTGTACAGTATGAAAAAAGAGTCTTAGTACCTGAGCTGAAGTTCACTGCTGGGAGGAGTCCAGTTCTGTCTCTCACTCTCTGGTCCAGCCTGTCTGCATCACCTGGACACCTTAAGCTTAAAACAAACAGATATATATGTAAAGTAACCATGTGTACAAACAATATAACCATTCTCTTCTGTTGAACATGTTGGATTGTGTAGAGTCAGGGTCCTTTTTATTTTACTGTAACTTTGGAAATTGTGTTACCAATGCTTACTGTTTATTTGATATCAATTTGTAATACAATTAATAAAAACAAGGTTTGGGTTTGTTATTCAGATGACTGTGACGTTAACTTGTAAGCTCAATAATGAACTCCAGCTCAACCAACCATATTGTAATATCTAAGTAATCATCTTGAAATATGACATTAATAATTGTAATATACACACATCTTATTGTGAGGTTTATTTCACATACACTACTTCGACGTTAGCTAAATAGAAAATAGCATGGATAATTTACAAAGGCTTTAAAAACACAGCAGGAGCCCAAGACAATTATAAAACTTGTCATTATTTCAGTACAGTTCAATTGGTTTTATTTTCATAAACGCTTATCAACCGTTAGTGCCAAAGCAGTAGGCTATAATATATGAATTACTGCTGTATAGACTACAGCCACTACTTGTTTAGCTAGCATACACTCAACAAAGCTAGCGTTAGCTGGCTGACTGACGTTATATCGCCGCTAAACTGCACGATATAAAACGGTGGTCTTCAAAGCGGATTTAATCCTCAATCACAATAATAATATTCAAAGTAATACTGGGCAAGTACTGGGCGAAACTTACCGTTGATTGACGCGCCATGTCAGCGGACTGGTAGCGACACGAACAGTAGCCCCGCAGTCATCCGGTTCTACCTGACTGTGACTGTGACTGACCCAAGCTTCGTTGTTCTGATAGCTCCGCCCCTTCGCTCCAACCCCCCCCCCCCTCCCCCCACATCTACAGGTGAAAATTACTTTTGCGACACATTTATCGCAAGAAGTGTAGCAAAAGTCAAGACCGCAGATCCGTCGATTTATACTGCCACAGAGCAGATTCGTCAAGTTGTAATGACTGATTTGAGAGGTTGTAATAAATAAAGTTGCAGTTGTAATGGAAAATATATTTAAAAAATATGTATTTTTCTGCAAGTGAACATTTCATCTCTAAGTTCATTTTTTTTCTACAAGCTACAAAACTTTTTTTTTTTCTTCTGTGACTTCAAATTTGGTTCACAGTTACGTGGATATTTTTTACAAGTGTACATTTGGTTCACAGTTACGTGGGTATTTTATACAAGTGTACATTTAGTTCACAGTTACGTGGATATTTTATACAAGTGTAAATGTAAGCACACAAACTCAGATTTTTTTTTCTGCAAGTGCTCACATCAGGTTTTCACGCTCTCGCATTTTGCACCATATCTACCTTCATATGAATCAGCTTAGACACAGGAAGCGCTCAAAAGTTTGTGTGAGTTTATCAAATTTAGAAGTGATTCCATGTCAGCCACAGCTTGTTACAAAAAACCTGACTGATATTGTGTTCAACAAACTTAAACTAGCTTTATTAAATGTCAGGTCTTTGGCAGGTAAAACATTTGTAATCAATGATTTTATCACTGAGCACAATCTCGATTTTATGTGTTTAACGGAAACATGGATTGAACAAAAATAACAGTGCAGATGTTCTTATCGAATCAACCTCTCCCAACTTTAGTTTTATGAGTCAGGAAAGAATGCACAAGAGAGGAGGTGGAGTTGCTATTTTGTACAATGATTCCCTTCAATGCAGGAAGACATCTTATGGGAACTTTGCTTCTTTTTAATATGTGGCCCTTCAGCTGAAATGCTCCTCTCGAGCTCTGTTCCTAAATATCTATAGACCACAAATACTGTGCAAGCTTTTTTGATGACTTTACTGAACTGCTGTCTATAGTGTGTTTTGACTTTGACCGTCTAGTCATTGTTGGTGATTTTAACATCCATATTGATAACCCCCAGGACAGAGGGGCTAAAGAACTGTTTTGTGTTCTTGATAACTATGTACTGACTCAGCATGTGACGGAGCCCACGCACAATAAGGGGCACACTCTGGACTTAATTATCTCAAAGGGTCTGAATATCTCTGAGGTTGTGGTGACTGATGTTGTACTCTCTGATAATTCCTGTGTTTTCTTTGAGAGCTCTATTTCTGTTCACAATTTATTTCAAAAAGAGGTAACCACAAAGCGATATTTAACTGAAAACACTAGGGAAATGTTTACTCAGACTTTTTCTTCCACACTTGCCCCTGCTAACATCTCAGTAAATGAGCTAGTAGATCATTTTAATTAAAAAATTAAAAATGTTATAGATGCCATTGCTCTAACTAGGGTAAAGGAAGTGACTGGGAAGAAAATATCTCCATGGAGAAAGGCCATGACTGTGAGAACAGAGAAAAAAGAGTGTCGAAAAGCTGAACGCAGGTGGCGAAAAACAAATCTCCAGGTGCACTTTGAAATCTATAAAGAGAGACTTGGCCTTTATAATTTGGAATTGAAATTTGCCCGACAGTCTTTCTTCTCTGATATCATTGCCAAAAACAAAAACAACGCATGTGCCTTGTTCGCTACTGTCGACAGACTAACTAACCCCCCAGTGTCAGTAGCCTCTGAATTTCTATCCACCAGGGCGTGCAATGAATTTGCCTCCTTCTTCACTGACAAAATTCAGAAAATCAGACAAGCAGTCAGTGCCTCTGCATCAGGAACAGCAAATGTTTTGTCTCTGTGTCCACCTAATATCAATGCAGACATCATGACACAATTCCATCAGATTAATGATAAAAACCTAGAGGACATTATACAACTTCTGAAATCCTCCTCTTGCTGCCTTGATATTATTCCAACAGGGTTTTTAAAAAATGTTTTTCCTTGCATGGCCTCAGATCTACTTCATATAGTAAACAAGTCTCTTCACTCAGGTGTTTTTCCACAGGCCCTGAAAACTGCAGTCATTAAACCGCTCTTAAAAAAGCATAATCTAGACGCTTCAGTAATGAACAATTACAGGCCCATATCAAACCTCCTATTTCTAGGTAAAATCATTGAAAAAGTTGTTTTTCAACAGTTGAGTAATTTCTTGCATTTAAATAGCTCTTTGGATGTGTTCCAGTCAGGATTTCGTCCAAACCACAGCACTGAGACTGCTCTTGTAAAGGTCTTCAATGACATCCACTTAAACACAGACAGTGGCAGAACTTCAGTGTTAGTATTATTAGATCTCAGTGCTGCGTTTGACACTGTTGACCACAACATATTACTAGACCGACTAGAAAACTGGGTGGGACTTTCGGAAACAGTTCTAAATTGGTTTAATCCTACTTAAAGGACAGACACAACTTTGTTTCTATAGGTAAATACAAATCTGAGTTGACAAATATGACATGTGGGGTTCCTCAAGGCTCCATCTTGGGGCCTCTTCTCTTTAACATCTACATGCTACCACTGGCTCAGATAATGAAAAACAACAAAATAAGTTACCATAGCTATGCGGATGACACACACATTTACATAACCATTTCACCAGGAGACTATTCTCCAGTTAAAACACTGAGTAAGTGCATTGAACAAATCAATGACTGGATGTGTCAGAACTTTCTCCAATTAAACAAAGACAAAACTGAGGTAATGGTCTTTGGAGCCAAGGCAGAACGTATAAAAGTTAGCGCTGAGCTTCAGCCTGCAATGTTCAAAACAACAGATAAAGCCAGAAATCTAGGTGTAGTCATGGACTCTGACCTGAGTTTCAACAGTCACATTAAAACAATTACTAAATCAGCCTACTATCACCTAAAGAACATATCTAGGATTAAAAGACTAATGTCACAGCAGGATTTGGAAAAACTTGTCCATGCCTTTATCTTCAGTAGACTCGACTACTGCAATGGTGTCTTCACAGGTCTCACTAAAAAATCTATTAGGAAGCTGCAGCTGATTCAGAACGCCGCTGCTCGAGTCCTCACTAACACTAAGAAAGTGGATCACATCACTCCTGTTCTGAAGTCTTTACACTGGCTTCCTGTGTGTCAACGAATAGATTTCAAAATACAGCTGCTGGTTTATAAAGCACTGAATGGTTTAGGCCCAAAATACATTTCTGATCTTCTGCTAAATTATGAACCATCCAGATCTCTCAGGTCTTCAGGGATTGGTCAGCTCTCTGTCCCCAGAGTCAGAACTAAACATGGAGAAGCAGCGTTCAGTTATTATGCACCAAATATCTGGAACAAACTCCCAGAAACCTGCAGGTCTGCTACAACTCTTACTACTTTTAAATCCAGGCTGAACACTTATCTTTTTGTCGCTGCTTTTAATTGAAACTGAGCCGTTGTGTTCATCAGTAAAGTGGAACTTCTGTGTGAACTATTCATATCTTAAACTGCACTGTAACTTTTTATTCATGTCATTTTTGTAAAGCACCTTGAATTGCCTTGTGTTGAAAGGTGATAAATAAACTTGCCTTGCCTAAAGAAACCCACTCTCAACCTGTCTGATGTTATAAATTACAGGCCTGACTCTCTCCTCCCGTTCCTGTCTAAAACACTTGAACGCGCTGTCTTTTAAACAACTCTCCTGTTATCTCCATCAGAACAACCTTCTGGATCCGCACCAGTCTGGTTTCAAGGCAGGTCACTCAACAGAAACTGCCCTCCTTGCTGTCTCTGAGGAACTGCACACGGCTAAAGCAGCCTCCCTCTCCTCTATCGTTCTGTAGAAGAAGAAGCTAGCCGCTAGCCCCTCTGTGCTGCAAGTTCGGATTCTGTCTCTAGCTGGTCAACATGGTCCAACTGGTGGGTCCCTTCCGAAAAGAACTTGCCGACTCCCTCTCCACATGCGTGATTTTTGTGAAATTATAGTCATTATTGTAAGTGGAAACATTCAAAAACATTTGGCACGTTTACAAAACAGTATACATTCACATCACTAGCTTAATGTATCTAAGAATATATATATTTCTATTATACATCTTAATAGAGATATTACAATGACAGCATAAACAATAAAAATAAGCTACAAGTTAGGTCACTTTTCATTTCATTTCAAACCTTTATTTATCCAGGTGTATCCCATTGAGATCATTGATCTCTTTTTCAAGGGAGACCTGCTCAAGTAGGTTCCACATGAAACATAAAAAACATAAACAGAACAACAAAAGGACATCTTACAGCATCATTACAGGGATTACAATTTACATAACTAACCACATGAACAGGTACCAACAGCTTCCGATTGAGTAGCATCCAACCGAGCTTTAAAAACATTTAGTGGCACCAGATTGCTCGGTTTCCATTTAAATTGCAAACTATTCCAAGACAGTGGAGCTACGCATCTAAATGCTATCTTCCCTAAGACAGTCCTAGCAGTTGGCACATTTAATAAAACTACAGCATGCAATCTCAGGCAGTAGCCACTTACAATTCACCGTGAGATCAGGGAGCAGATGTAGGATGGAAGTTTCCCTAACATGGCTTTGTATATAAAAATGTACCAGTGACTGAGCCTCCGTACAGTTAGTGAAAGCAAACCAGCCCTTGCATACAGGGTACAGTGATGGGTTAATGCTTTACAGTTTGTCACAAATCTCAGTGCGCTGTGATACGCAGCATCTAACTTGACCAGGCAAATGGCAGGTGCATTCATATAGACCAGATCCCCATAGTCCAGCACAGGTCAAAGGTCACAGTGACTAGCCTTTTCCTGGCCTCAAGCGAGAAACAGGACTTGTTCCTGTAGAAGAAACCTAGCCTAACCCTCAGTTTTTTAAGCAGGTTATTGACACGACGTTTAAAAGTGAGACAATCATCAAGCCAGATACCAAGGTATTTATAACAGGTAACCACTTCAAGTGGTTTATCAAATTCATAACAGTCATACTCTCAACTTTCCAAAGAGTTTGTAAAGATGTATCAGGATCTGAAGTTGTCTTACTGGACTGTAAGAAAACTGCACATACTACAACATTAAATAATCCACCATTAGAACAAATATACCTATTAATATGTTTGTAATTATTGGGATAATTATGCGTACCATGATCATTGCCATAAGCCTCATCATGGTGACCAACAAATATACGGAACATAAACTAACTAAACAGTTTATATAGGAGAATAAACAGATCACGGTCAAATAAGTCATCAGCCTTTAGTTTAGATAAGGGGGTCATTTTTTTTAGAAGTCTACTATAGAAAATAAAGCACCTCATGTCACAAGTTTTATTGTTTAATCTCCTAACTGCTCTTCTATTCCGCTCCATATCGGACATCAATCTCCTTGGGAACGTCTGATTGGCCCTCCATGATTTGTTGGACTTGGGTGATCACCTTTTCGTGGAACACAATGTCCAGGTGGGGCAGCCCTCGGTACTCGGTCACATGCACGGGCTGCTCCTGCTGCTCCGCCCACTGTTTGCAAAGGCTCATGCTAAAGCTGTCCACCGTGTCGTCCCCATCGGCGTAGACAAAGTCCACCGGGTCCGTGTTTGGAAACTCCTCGTCGTATATGTATGTCACAGGAGTTGGAAGGCCCACGCCGTACATACACCACACCTCGACACCGGGAGGGTAGAGGTCTCCAGTGAGGTTCTTGGTGTCCTCCCACATGTGCCTGCAACCAACAAGAAGATTATGGGGTTGTAAAATCGAATAGATACAATGGATCATATGACTACTTGTGAAAAGGGTTTTTAGTATTGTTTAATCGGCTTTCAATGATTTAATCATTGGGGGAAATGGCCAAAATGTAGTGTGTAAAGTGTAGCAAGGGGGATATCCACTTTATTGATAACGGATATCCACACCAAAACTTTCTCTTCCTTTTGCCAGTCATTGTTTACAATTCGATCAGCAACTCAAGAATGGAATTTGAATTGAGGGACACAAATTCAGCTAATTTATAGAAACAGATATCTTCATATGAATGCAGATAAATAAATAAGAAAAGCTTAGTTGGATTGGACAGCAATCAGGTTCCGACCCTCACAAAACAGTGATTGGTCGATACTCCTGGCACATTTCAAACGGACACCAGAATGCTTCCAATACCAAAATTGCATTCCTATTGCTTACAGATTCCAGATTCATCTGTCGATCACCATGTAGTAATATAATGATTACACTTTGTATATAATTACCCCCTGATCTGCAGCTCCTCGCATCCCTATAACTTTGTATAGGGACCTTAATGAGTACTTAAGCAGAGTTAGCATTACCCTCTTTTAGCATTGCACTACCAGGATGGATAGAAGGGTTGGGTTTTGAAAACAATAAATATCTTTCTTAAACTTGAGAAGATAACATTTCTTCTTGGTGGCCCTAGATTGCTTCTTTAAGAAGCAGAGGTATATTATTTATTCATATCGTGTTTGTATTCAATGTTATGCATTGTTAGTTAATGTTAATTATTTTTCAATACATTTTAACAATGTATTTATTTTATTTTATTTATTTTTACTTTGTTCGAAGTTCTGACAGGGGGGGAATGTCAAATGGAAGGGAAAACTGTTTTCAATTGTAACACTGTTTAATAAAATAATATAATATACAAAATAAATAAATGTATAAATATATAATAATCCTTTTTTTAAATTGTAATTTTTTTGCCTTGATGAATCTATAATTATTTTTATTTATTTTTGACAAAGACATAGTCCTTTGTTTCTGGGATAAAGTCATTCAGCATTAAAATTGAAGAATAACTTAAAATAGCTTATCAATGATCAAAGAAATCTATGTAAAAAGACCACAACCACCACTGAGATAACTATTCGACTCAGAGGGGCAGCCCTGATTAGATTAAATCTGTAAATTACCAGCCGTCCTCATAGTTGATATCTGTGAAGAGGCGCTGGTAGTCCTGGTTGGTGTAGTTGATGGTGGGTGTGGAGATGAACACGTGGTCGCTTGGCCAGGCTTTGGTGGGCAGCATCCAGGGATTAGTGGTCGTCATCCTCTGCTCCTCGCGGATCTTGATGTTGGAAATCATCGGGATGCCGTTATTTTCTCCTGCAACAAGTCAGGAATAGGAGAGGTTTTAGTAATAAAATATGAACGTTTTATAAGACAACATTTCTGATAGCATTGTCTTATATTGTATTGTATTGTATTCTATTGTAAGTGATTTGTGATGTTGCAGGTCTGTCATCATCTTTTTGGGCGGTAGTAAGTCAGTCTTTAGGGACTTGAAATTCCCCTTGTTGAATTAAATACGTGGCTTCCTCTCATGATACAGAAATGTTATCATTATTGAATGATATTTAATCAGGGCATATACATGTTAACATTTCAACCTATGACTTCATTTTAGACTGCTGACTTCCTGTATCTTATTAGCAACAGATCAACAGTGAAAGTAAATAACCATCTAATCTGACGTAGAGTACATAGAAATGTTTCAATTTAGAAAGGTGTATCGAAACTGACCCTCTCTTAGCCCATGTTTGTGTTTAATTGTTCAAGCTGGTTCAAACCAGCTCTCAACCCAACATTTATATAATTAATTCTGGGGAAATGCTCCTGGCCTGTCCTTCCGGAAATCACAAAAACACAAAACTGCTACTCTGTGTTTCTCTCTGAATAATGTGTGGCAACTTTGGGCCAAGCGCTCAAAGATATACAGGGTCTGAAGATTTTAAAATCGATTTCAACACATACAATTTAAAGCAATGTAATGGGGGGATCAGTTTAAGGTCAGAGTGGATAATAATGATATTGGTAAAAAAGAAGAAACTACAGGTATGTCACAAAGTTTATTGTAGATTTCCAAACTGGCCATTACCTGACGACAGGACTCTGAGTGGTTTGACAGCGCCCCCCCATGGAGCTGCCAGGGAAATGAAGCCCCTGATGTATTTGTCCTTCCAGGCCTGAGGCTGGTGGTTGAGGAAGTATAGGACGTAGTGGCAGCCCATGCTGTGTGCCAGCAGGAACACAGGCTTCTGGTACTCCTCGTACATCTCCTCCACCAGTTTGTGCAGCTTCGACAAATACTCTGCATTCTCATCTGTTGGAGGAGGGGACATCATGTGTTTTTCTTTGTTATCATGCGTGATGATGATCAATTACTATCCTTGATCTCATTATTATCAGTATAACTTAAAATTGGGTATTGTGACGGTTCTATCAATACCGATACTGCTTATTGTTGCTCTTATCGATATCATGATGAAAGTGGGCACGCGTCCATCTTACACCATCATCAGAGGGCAGGGTTTCTCAATGACTGTAGTTAACTATGAAAGGACCTCTCACACCTATATGCTTCTGCAGCAACGCGGACAGCAAGAACTATAACTCTTTAAGCAGCAAAAAAAAAAATGTTGGTTCAAACAGCTGTCCTAAGAGTGGTGATCTGCAGAGCAGTGCAGAGCAGACACACCAATGCACATGTATACATGTTGCAAGTTCAAAGTTAGGCTAACTTACCTAGCAAGTAGTTAGCGATGCTATGCTTTAGTAGAGGTTCAGTTGTATCTCCGTAGCTAATATTCTAGCAAGCGGTTGCAAATGTAGGCTTCTATCAGAAAAAAGGCAACATTTGTAATTGTTTGGATTTGTCCTAACTTTTTTTTTGGTCTCCACCAGAAAACAAAAAATGTAAACTGCTAGATAAATGTGTTGTTTATCACCAATTGGTCACTTTGTCTGCAATTCAAAAAAACAATACAATGAGCTAAAAGGAGGCTAAAAAGCCAAAAGAGTTGAGTAAAAAAATATGTCTACACCAATAGCACCTTGAACGAGCCAAGACGAATTGTTGGGCAAAGTTAGCTCATGCTAAGCTAATTGAGCATTTAGCTTCTTAACTGTCAAATATTTAACTAGAGGTAGTTAGGAGTGAAAGAGGGGGAACACCAAACTGAAGTTTGTCTAGCTGACATCCTCGTGGATTCATCTTCTTATTACAGACACATGCATTCGGTCTATATGCTGTAAAATGTATTATCTCTTCGATTTACACACGGCATCTATTGCACCTCTGTCCGTCCTGGGAGAGGGATCCCTCCTCTGTTGCTCTCCCCTTTAAACTGTGGGTTTTTCTCTGGAAGTTTTTCCTTGTACGATGTGAGGGTCTAAGGATAGAGGGTGTCATTTTTCTCATACTGATATTCTGAACAATCTGTGCTGTTGTATTTGCTGTAAAGTGTCTCTACTGTAGGCTATTTTTATTATATGTACAGCACTTTGGCTCGACCAAAAATCGTTTATAAATGTGCTATATAAATAAAACTTGATTTGATTTGACTTGAAGAGACCAGACACAACTTTAATCAATGCAAATGTTTGCTTACATGCTGACAATGTTGTATTAGGAGCTTATTCAATTGCCTCCAAGTAGCCAATTTCTCTTGGTGGAGCTTTAACAAAAACCAAAGACTGCATATAAGAAGTGAACCTAGTCTCCATGACTTCAACCATTGGTTTGTTTGCTACGGATTTGAAGATTCTAATTTGGCATTTTGGCCATTGGACAATTATTAACAAATGAACATCAAGCTTCTTGGAAAAAGTCTTAAGACCAGCAAATGATACCTTAAACTTATTTGGAAACTGTTTACTAAGGTAATAAATTAAAGGTCTCCAATTATGCTATTTTTAAGCATAGGTCATAGCTCATAGGTCTCAGATATATAAAAAACATGTCTATGAAGTGTTTTGCTCAAAATACCAAACAGATCACCCATTCTAGCCATGCCTCATACCCCTCTATTTCAGCCCTGTTATGGTGCTTTTCTACTGCAGGACCTGGCACGGCTTAGTATGCCGTACGGTATGGTTAGGCCTTGGTAGGCCAGGCTCAGTTTATGCTGCGTTTCCATTACAGTTTAGTAACAGGGGTAGTAACTATAGTAACGCAGTGTAGGCGGGGCGATCGGCTGTTCGGCGGGCGGAGCGACGCTGCGTAAAACTGCCGTGACGTCATCTTCAATGCGAACCACAAAACCAAAACATCAGCCGTTAGCTGTTAGCACTCAGAGATCACAGCTCCTCATATCTGTTCAGAAACTAGACAAAAGTTAAACAACAAACCACAGACTGTCTGTGTCATGGCGAATACAGTCGCTGGTTTATTTATGTCTGTAGGCCGTTGTTGTGAGTGTGGACGGTCGGAGCATATACAACGTTAGCTTAGCCTGATTGATCCGATCTCCATTTAGAAAACACGCATTTTAAAAGGTTTTTCGCCTGCCGTCTTGTCTGCAGACTTGTCAAAGCATTAATTCATGGTTTTTACTAACCGGTATCAGTATGTTGTTACTTCGGCATCATTTTGAAACGTGTATTACAATTAAATCACGGTAAAATATGTTCATTTTGTTGTAGTTGTAGCCCCCTTGCCAGCGATTTTCTCTGACCATTCAGCAGTCGAGAGTGTTTACGTCACTAGTTTAGCATATTCAGCCCGGTTGTTGGCCTGGTAAGAACCTCGTTTTTGGAGGGCCAGAAAAAAGGTGAAAAAGTAGCCCTGGGCTGGAACTACCCCTAATGGAAAAGCAAAAGAAAGCGTGCTGCAGTGGAAAAGCGCCATAATAGAGAAGTGCTGATTCTGGGTCTGGCTCTGGCCCTTTAAATGTTGCTGAGCTGCTGCTGGCCACTCCCCTTTGGAGCAAGCATGAGCTCTCCTCTGTGAAGAGAGAAGCCGTGGCCGTTTCTCAATCTCGAGGAAACTGGCTTCCAAGCCAATATTTCAAGGATGCTACGTTATCGAGTGCCGCCGAAGGACTGTTCCAATCTCCAGCATACTGAGGCCGCGTCCTTGGTTTGGGGGTAATTTCGAGGCTGCACATGGGTAGACTTTGCGTCCTTAAAATCCCCACAATGCTTTGCGCACAGACCAATTTCCCCAAATCTGTTGTGGAAAATGTAAGGCGGGGCCTCTCATATGACGCACACCTGCACACTTGCTAGCCTGTTCCACTCTTCGTTTTACCGAATGCCAGGAAGGATTCTTGACTAGCTTCTGAAGCAAGTGACTCAGAAGACATGTGCTACCAAGCAAGCATCCTCGCGATTGAAAAACGAGCCGTTTCTCAATGTCGAGTATACCTGCTGCAGAGCCACTATTTCAAGTATACTACTTCATTGAGTGGCGCCGAATGCTGGGCATTTAACATGCATTTAAAAAGTCCTTCGGCGCTACTCGATGACGTAGAATACTTGAAATAGTGGCTCTGCAGCAGGTTTACTCGACATTGAGAAACAGCCAGTGGTTTCTACCCAGATTCTCAGCTAAATGCTGCCGTGATTAAACGCCATATTATGTTCCAAACCACATAGAGGATTATTTTTGAAACAGTATGGAGCTCAAATGCTTTTTTTCTTGAGGGTTTACTACAAGGTGAGTACCTTTTTATATCCGTCTTTTTTACACATACTCTCTCCAGTACAGCGTTAGCTCTGAGAGTTAGTGATGCTTGCTAATGTAAACACAGACCATATTACTTCCAAAACACGTCGCGCATTGTTCCTGATACAGCACGTTTCTGATAGGGCCGTGGGTGTGAAGCCAGCCCACATTTTAGTAATGTCGTAATGACCGCAGCAAATCTGGATCAGCTCCATTGTATCCCCGTTTTTAGAGATGTGGGTACGGAGGAAAAGAGAGAGGGTTTTATTTTATGACACTTTTGGCGCTTTTCCACTGCAGCACGTAGCACGGTTGAATTTTCTTTTTTGCTTTTCCACTAGGGGTAGTTCCGGCTCAGGGCTACTTTTTCACCTTTTTTCTGGCCCTCCAAAATCGAAGTTCTTACCGGGCCAACAACCGGGCTGAATATGCTAAACTAGTGACGTAAACACTCTCGACTGCTGAATGGTCGGAGAGAATCGCTGGCAAGGGGGCTACAGCTACAAGAAAATGAACATATTTTACCGTGATTTAATTGTAATACACGTTTCAAAATGATGCCGAAGTAACAACACACTGATACCGGTCTGCAGACAAGACGGCAGTTGAAAAACCTTTTAAAATGCGTGTTTTCTGAATGGAAATCGGATCGATCAGGCTAAGCTAACGTTGTATAAGCTCCGTCCACACTCACAACAACGGCCTACAGACATAAATAAACCAGCGACTATGACCATGACCCAGACAGTCTCTCCGTTTGTACTTGTTTAACTTTTGTCTAGTTTCTGAACAGATATGAGGAGCTGTGAGCTCTGAGTGCTAACAGCGAACAGCTGATGTTATGGTTTTGTGGTTCGCATTGAAGATGACGCCACGGCAGTTTTACGCAGCGTCGCTCCGCCTGCCGAACAGCCGATCGCCCAGCCTACACTGAGTTACTATAGTTACTACCCCAGTTCCTAAACTGTAATGGAAACGCAGTAGAAAGTGAGACTGGCCTACCAAGGCCTAACCATACCGTACTAAATCGTGCTAGGTCCTGCAGTGGAAAAGCGCCATTTGAGTCTCCTTACACACCGGGGACACATATTTATGTATAAAAGATGGTGCAAAAAAGTCCATTTTGCATAATAGGTGACCTTTAAGTGATAAGTATGGTCATTTTCTCACTTCTAAATAATCCAGGCCTCTATGAGTTCCATTTATATTTTTTGTTTACTGATTAAATGTTTTTTTTTACTACATTCTGTTGTTTCACAAATTATTTCACCACCTTCTCCCTTCTGATGTACTTTTTATACTTCCAAGCGAACACAGTCTTGATTGTTATAATAATCTTGTGTGTGTTTGTGTGCATGTGTGTGTAATTTTGCTACTTACTAGGAGCTAATCTCCAGTCGTACGGTGCTCCTCGGACTGTCTCATTCCGCGTGTAGCCCACGTTCACCAAATGTTGCACCATAGTGTGAAAATAACCTGCAAAACCCAGAAGCAGCACCCTCAGTGAATGCCAGATGCCAAATCAACTTGCCATCACTTGGTAAAAAGCAGCTGAGCTTCAAATATATTTGATTAGGTACTGTAGGAATTAAGCACAATTGCTTAGTTACATTCATTTCATCTTTAGACAAACCCCAAACCAAGCATTAAATGTTTCTTACCAGCCAGTCTATTGTAGTCGAGGAACTCAATGGGATATGTTTGCCCAAATCCTGGCACCCGCACCTGCACCCCTGGTGAGTTGGAAGACTGCCGAGTCGTCTTGTTGTAAACAAGTCTGGGGCACAAAAATGGACATGGAGAGTTATGAAAGTGTACTTGGGCAGAAACATTCTCAAATGTGACTTTAATATCAGACAGGACAATTATACTGGGCAATATTTTATCTCTTTTCAGATATTATTACAACCATAGTACAACCATAAAAAGAAAACGTAACTAGCTGTAACACGCCAGGCACCTCGCGGTGAGCAAGCTTAAATGCAATTGCCATAGGTAAATAGCTAGCGATAGGCTTTTAACCAACTACATTATACATACATACACGTCACCCCTGCTAAGCTAGTACGGCTGGCATGATGACATTTAGTAATCTAATTTAGTCACTTGTTAGCAACTGGCGTTTTCATGACACAAAGAACATTTGGACATTCACAAGCAGAGTATTTGCTGACGTACTTTTTGTTGTAGAACATAACGTAAAAATATCCTAAGTTAACCACAGACCTTATTTCAGGTATATAACCAATATAAACATAAAGAAGGTTGACTTCCAGATGAGGGGAAATGTTAACTCATTTTCAAGCTTTAGGACTTATTTCTGCACCACTCTATTATATCATTAAGATGCTGAAAGCTAATACATGATACAGAAGAGAATATGCATTAAAAGGCAGTCAGTGTTACCTAATGTTATCAATCCAGCAGTCTACACCTACTGGCATGAACATGTTGAGGTCAATCCACAGGGGGAACCAGTGCTCAGTCTTCTTGGAGCACATCCAGTGGACCAGCGTCGGCTTGTCTATCTTTGCTTCCAGACGGTTCCCCAAATTCCCTGGCACTGGACACACATAAACACAAATACGCATGTTACATCAGTGAATCTTAATTCAAGAGAAGCACTGTAGGGTAATTCACCACTATGCCTTTTTTCTGTTGTTTTACACTTACACAGTAACAAGGTCAATGGGTTACTTTTGTAACGTTAATTCATTAGCAGGAACCACGCCACAACAATGTGATGTTTGTAAGTTTATTGAAGTAACATGTGAATGATATGAGGGGGGTGAAGGGATTATCTGGGAGGACGAGCTGTGGTCCGTGCAGTGGGAGACTCAGAGTGGGGGTTCCGTCTCCGTCATGATCTGCGTGGGCTGATTACGGGCCCCCAAAAGAGTCGGATTAAAAGCAGCTGACTTGAGCGTGTGCCTGTCTGAGATCATTGAGATTGTTGCGGATGTAAGCATGGTACGCTTGGGATAACGAGCGGCCGAGGGCTTAGATGTTTGGATAAGAGATGCCCGGTCTAGCTGCTGTGGACGCTGCGCCAATGCGGAAGGAATGGCTCGAATAGTGTTCATATCCCCCAAAATAAGCAACACATTGTGGAAGTGTTTCTGGAACTAGAAACGTGTGGCCGTTTTCCCTGTTTCGGTGAGAAAGAGTGGGTGCATCGTACCTTGCGCTGAGGTATTTGGTTAGTGGCTCGTATGGCTGGAATACGAGTTCGAGCGGAAGATGTGGATGGGGAAAGAAATTCCCAGCTGATCCGTTTTACTCCGGAGTATGAATATGAGAGAGTCGTTTGCCGTGGAGGGCTAACAGCTGCCGTTTCGTGCATCTGTCTGCCTGTAAGTAGTTTGACAAGAGGAGAGTGATGCGCTGTACTTTCTCTGAGGGTAGAGAAGACCGGAAAGACATTGAGTCCAGGGTGATGCCTAGAAACTCAATGGAGGTTGTAGGCCCTGAGGTTTTCTCTTCAGACAGAGGAATGGCAAGGTCTGAAAAATGGATAGACCAGTTGGGAAAGAAGGTTCTGGGTAAGAGTCGGCTAATGGGTTAGCATGTAGCATGGCCCCTTGGGTTACAGGGTGAGGCGCTGTTGCTACGGGGTTAGCTGCTAAAGGAGGAAGGTAAGCAGAAGCTGGGTTGCTGTGGACTGCTGAAGGTAGAGAAGAAGCAGAAGAAGAAGAAGAAGAAGAAGAAGAAGAAGAAGAAGAAGAAGAAGAAGAAGAAGAAGAAGAAGAAGGGATGAAGGGATGTATGTGCAAGGGATGAGAGAAAGGTTGACATGAGCTGCGACATGTCAGACACAGAGAGAGCAGGCACAGGGCAATACCACCTGGACCCCACCAGGGGGTGCTGGTGAGTCAGGCTGTGTCCGCGGAGGAGGACGGAGGCCTGTGACGTCACGACCCGTGGTGCGCGCGCCGCGCGGTGGTTGGCTCTGGAGCAGGAAGAGCTGTGTGTCTTGTTGTTCTTGCCGTTGTGCTGCTGTAGGCTTTGTAGAGGTTGAACAGTCTAGCCTTGTTGTCATTTCGGTGAAAGTGGATGCCGTTTTCTTTCAGGAAACGTTGGAGTTGAAGGACTGTCCACCTCCTGAGTTCGGGCTCCTTTTCGGAGCGCGGCTCCGTCTGAGAGGCGTGTCAAGTGCGCCGCTGCGAGTGGCCGGGGGCAGCTAATGAAGCAGGCTGCCCTTGGTGGGGAGATTGGAGCTGGCTGTGCCTGTTGTGGCCCCGGTTGTTTGCCCTCGCTGGCGGAGTAGACGAAGCCTGGGACCTGGAGTTGGAGGTGTCTCATTGGGGGAGCTTGAGTGGGAGCGGTGGCGGCTGGTGTGTGGGACACTGATTGCCGAGCGCACGCGGCTCCGTTCGGATGCTTGGCTTAGATCCGACTGCTGAAACGTGGATGGCGGGTAGCCGATGTCGAAGAGATCTTCTTCTGACTCCGATGAGTTGATCAGCAGTTCGAGATCCATGGTGAGTTGAATGTTCTCGTGGTAGCGTTTAGCTTGTTTGAACCGTGACGACGTGCGGCGTGAATCACGGTCTGGCTGTCAGTTGAAAGGATGGAGACAAGCAGTGGCCGGAAGTTCTGCCGGATATAAATAGGGAATACATTTGCACACATCTTGTGTCCTCTCTGAAGAACCAGCACCTTACCGTGGTAGAGAGGTTTGTGTGCCCTGATGAACCTGGGGGCTGTGTTGTCTGGAACCTTGAGTTCCTGGTAGGGTCTCCCATGGCAAATTGGTCTCAGGCAAGGGGCCAGACTAAGATTGGTTCAAAAGACCTCATGAAAGAAAAAACAAGAAGTGAGGATACCCGGCCCGGAGGAAGCCTGGGGTCACCTTCTGGAGCCAGGCCCAGAAGGAGGACTCGTTGGCGAGCGTCTGGTTGCCGGGCTTGCCACGGAGCCCGGCCGGGCCCAGCCCGAAAAGGCAACGTGGGCAACACCTCCGCTTCTCCGTCCCGCAGGCACACCACCTACGGGAAACAGTGATGGGGTCGGGTGCGCAGCCAGAAGGGTGGCAGTGAAAGCGGAGGGTCTCGACGGACCAGACCCGGGCGACAGAAGCTGGCTTTGGGGACGTGGAACGTCACCTCTCTGGGGGGGAAGGAGCCGGAGCTTATGCGGGAGGTGGAGCATTACCAGTTGGATCTGGTTGGGCTCACCTCTACGCACAGCGTCGGCTCTGGAATCTTACTTCTGGATAGGGGTTGGACTCTATTCCGGAGTTGCTCAAGGTGTGAGGCGCCGGGCGGGTGTGGGGATACTCACAAGTCCCCAGTTGGGTGCTTCGTTGTTGGAGTTTACCCCAGTGGACGAGAGGGTCGCCTCCCCACGCCTGCGGGTTATGGGGGGGAAAACTCTGACTGTTGTGTGTGCTTATGCAGAGTATACGGCCTTCTTGGAGACCCTGGAAAGAGTCCTGTATGGGGCTCCTGAAGGGGACTCTTTAATCTTGCTGGGAGACTTCAACGCACATGTGGGCAATGATGGAGACACTTGGAGGGGCGTGATTGGGAGGAACGGCACCCCTGATCTGAACCGGAGTGGTGGTTTGTTACTGGACTTCTGTGCTAGTCATGGATTGGCCATAACAAACACCATGTTCGAACATAAGGATGCTCATAAGTGTACGTGGTACCAGAGCACCCTAGGCAGAAGGTCCATGATCGATTTCGTTATCGTAGCATCGGACCTGAGGCCGTATGTTTTGGACACTCGGGTAAAGAGAGGGGCGGAGTTGTCAACTGATCACCATCTGGTGGTGAGTTGGGTCGAGTGGCGGGGGAAGCCTCTGGATAGACCTGGTAAGCCCAAACGTGTAGTTCGGGTGAACTGGGAACGTCTGGAGGAGGCCCAAGTTCAGGAGGCCTTCAACTCGCACCTCCGGCGGAGCTTTTCGGGCATTCCTGTGGAGGTTGGGGACATTGAACCAGAGTGGTCAGTGTTCAAAGCCTCTATTGACGAAGCCGCGGCGGGGAGCTGTGGTCTCAAGGTCCTAGGTGCCTCAAGGGGCGGTAACCCTCGAACCTCCTGGTGGACACCGGTGGTCAGGGAAGCCGTCCGACTGAAGAAGGAGGCCTTCAGGGATTTGTTATCCCGGGGGACTCCCGAGGCAGTTGCAAGGTACCGACAGGCCCGAAGGGCAGCAGCCTCATCCGTGGCTGAGGCAAAGCAGCGGGTGTGGGAGAAGTTCGGAGAAGACATGGAGAAGGACTTTCGGGCGGCACCAAAGTTGTTCTGGAAAACTGTCCGACACCTCAGGAGGGGGAAGCAGGGAACCATCCAAGCTGTGTACAGTAAGGATGGGACATTGTTGACCTCAACTGATGGAGTGTTAGGGCGTTGGAAGGAACACTTTGAGGAACTCCTGAACCCGACAACTCCGCCCTCTATGTTAGAGGCAGAGCTGGAGTATGACGGGGGATCAACACCGATCTCCCGGGGGGAGGTCACTGAGGTCGTCAAACAACTCCACAGTGGCAAAGCCCCGGGGGTGGATGAGATCCACCCAGAAATGCTGAAGGCTCTGGGTGTTGAGGGACTGTCATGGTTGACACTTCTCATCAACATTGCGTGGAAGTCGGAAACAGTACCGAAGGAGTGGCAGACCGGGGTGGTGGTTCCCCTTTTTAAAAAGGGGGATCAGAGGGTGTGTGCCAATTACAGAGGTATCACACTACTCAGCCTCCCCGGGAAAGTTTACTCTAAGGTACTTGAAAGGTGGGTCAGGCCGATTGATGAACCTCAGATTGAGGAGGAACAATGCGGATTTCGTTCTGGTCGTGGAACGACGGATCAGCTTTTTACTCTCGCAAGGATCCTGGAGGGGGCCTGGGAGTACGCTTATCCGGTCTACATGTGTTTTGTAGACTTGGAGAAGGCATATGACCGAGTTCCCAGGGAGTTACTGTGGGAGGTGCTGCGGGAGTATGGGGTGAAGGGGTCTCTACTCAGGGCCATCCAATCTCTGTACTCCCAAAGCGAGAGCTGTGTCCGGGTCCTCGGCAGTAAGTCAGACCCATTTCCGGTGAGGGTTGGCCTCCGCCAGGGCTGCGCTTTGTCCCCAATCCTGTTTGTAATATACATGAATCGGATTTTGAGGCGTAGTCATGGGGGAGGGGGTCTGCAGTTCAGTGGACTAAGGATTGCACCACTGCTTTTTGCAGATGATGTGGTTCTGATGGCTTCATCGGTCTGCGACCTTCAGCACTCACTGGATCGGTTCGCAACCGAGTGTGAAGCGGCTGGGATGAGGATCAGCACCTCCAAATCTGAGGCCATGGTTCTCAGCAGGAAACCGATGGACTGTCCATTCCAAGTAGGGAATGAGTCCTTACCCCAAGTGAAGGAGTTCAAGTATCTCGGGGTCTTGTTCTCGAGTGAGGGAACAATGGAGCGTGAGATGGGCCGGAGAATCGGAGCAGCGGGAGCGGTACTGCAGTCGCTGTACTGCAGTCGCTGTACTGCAGTCGCTTTACCGCACCGTTGTGACGAAAAGGGAGCTGAACCAGAAGGCAAAGCTCTCTGTCTACCGGGCCATTTTCGTTCCTACCCTCACCTATTGTCATGAAGGATGGGTCATGACCGAAACATGACCGGGACACATTTTTTCAAATTGAACAATCTTAAAAGGTATGAAGGAGGACTCCCTATTTGGTATTTATATTGCAATAAGCTGTTGCAAGTCAACTTTGCCTTAGTTTAAGGGTCACTAGCTGAAAAGGTTGCTGCTGTAGATCCCTGGTCATTGAACTGTTTTGTTTTTCACCTATACTCTAAAATAGAGAAGCTGTTATATTTGGAAAGAACCAAAGCTAAGACTCAACTTTGGATCCCATAATATGTTGGGATGGTTAATTAAATATATATAAAAAGTATGTCCAATATTAACTTTGATGCTTTCATAACTAGGGTTGCAAAATTCCGGGAATTTTCAAAGATGGAAACTTTCCATGGGAATAAACGGGAATAAACGGGAATTTATGGGAATAAACTGGGAATTTTCAAAATTGAAGGTTGGCTCTTCATAGTCACATTTTATCTGGATAGGTGCGGCAAAGTGCAGAATACCGTTTTGATAAGGGATCAATGTGTGTAGTCTTTAATATTAAGCATGGCTGGTTGATAGCCACAAAAGTCACAGTTTAATCTGAGCGGATCACAGTTTACCACAGTTCTCCACGCTGCATTGGAGATGGGTGTAAACAACTCAGACAGACTGTATGTTTCACTAACAGACTGTATGAAAGTATAAACGGGTCTCAAATCAACTCGACATCAAGCTCTCCACAGCTGAAGACTTCTCCACGCTGCTTTCAAACTGTGAGTAAACAACGTGTGCTTCACTTGGAGGCTGTCTGAAGGCATACACAGGTCTCAGATGGACTTGGTATCACATTAAGAACGATATTCAGTAATAAGTCTGGCAAAAATAAATGGTTTGAATTATTTATTCAAGCTTGCAATGTTTTGAACACACATCCCCAGTCACCTCATGTGTCTTTTTGTAGTCCTCGCTGTACGCATCCGGATATCGGCATCGCAACCACAACCTCACACACTGGTACTGAATGTGCATCAAAGTGTTCCTATCCAACCAAATATACCAAAAGATGAATGTAAACGACAGAAGAAGCGATCGAAATGTGTATTTCAGGGGCCACACCCCTGATACATCTGCCACCGTTATAGAATATCACCAGTTCGTCCCACATTTTATTCGGTAACACCTGCAGTCACACGACGAATAGTGGGAGAGTGGGAAAAAACTTTCAGATCACATGATGAAAACGACCAAAGACACAGGAGCAGGTATAGACATGTTATCTACTTATTGTTATCTACTGTATGCGCTTGGGGCAGCTTTACTCTATCTGGGTTGCTGACCTTGCTTTTTTAGTGTCATCATGTTTACAAAATTGAATGGAGACCCTAGCTGTGTACCTTTGTGTATTTGTCAAGCTACATTTAAAACTAATCTAATGTCGTATGGCTTTTTAAGCTAAGACGTCTAACCAAGAAGACTTTCTCATACTTTACAGGATAAAATGTAATTAAAACCTTAGTGTTACAAATGAAAAACATGACCCAGACAGATAACAGTGGGGTAGTGTGATTAACACAGCAGGGCTCCTAAAGTGATGTGATTAAATGAGGTAAAGAGTCGGTATGAAAATAGAAGAAGGAATCCAGATTTAAAGGTCAGAGAGGAGGGAAAATGAAGAAGGAGATACTGACCTAAAATTGAAAAAGGGCCAAATTCATGGTCTTCACAAAGCCAGAGAAGTAAAACCCTACAGAGCATGACCACCAGATCAAATGTTGGCCCTTTGAGGCTGAAAAGACTTAGTGTGACCTAGATAAGCAGGAGACAAACAGACATCTTGTCTCTATTCCATGCCAAGGCTTTCAGGGGGCGTTTGTAAATTAAATGGATTGAAAAAAAATCTTGAAGCTACTTTGGCATTGTTATCATTTTTCATTAAACATCTTCATGTCATTTCTACATATATAATATTTTTTATATTTAATTATACATGTGATAATAATATTGGCAAAAAACGTTTTCAAAAAAGAAATGTAACAATAAAAAAAACGTTATATATATATATATTTTTTTAAGGATTCAGCAATGAGTGAAATTACTTTCCAATTAGTCTGACAGAAAGGCCATCAACATAGTTCTTATCTGTTTACTTAAAGGTGGGGTAGGTACGTTTCAGAAACCGGCTGGAGTGCACTAAAATTTGAAAGTACACAGCCGAAAAGAATCCACCCCTTCCTTCAGACTAGGCTTGTTTGAGACAAGCGAGACCTGCGCAGACCTGCGCAGTTGCGATCAACGTCTTGCTAGTGCGTTGCATGATGGTTAGTCATTTTGTCCGACTTGCTCTGGAGGCTCGCCTACATGAGACGTTGAAATCTCGCGGGACAAAGACGCCCGCAGCCTTGAGAGCGAGGCGAGGCGGCGCAGTTCCTCTCCACGGGCTGCGTAAGCGAAATGCTTGATGGGAAACGACTCGCTGGTATCTCGAGCTGAGCGCTCATTGGTGGTTTTTACCCCGTGCTGCTGATGAAACTCTCCAATTGGCTCGGCAAAAGTTTGTTGTGGTTTTGTGTCAGTTTTACGTCGCCACATCCATTCCCATTTTTCATCATTGTTCAACAATGTTTATCATCATGAAATTAATATCTATATATTTTATACTATACTTGCACTGCTTACCGTTTTCATACTTTATATATCTTAGCATATTCATACACACTGTTCATACTGCTCACAGGCTGATATCTAGTGTATTCATACCCCTCACTGTTTATTCATCATTCAATTCATTCTATATTTTATTCTGTCTATTGTGTACATTACTTTTCACTTCACTGCTTGTTGCACCTGGTTAGAAGCTAAACTGCATTTCGTTGTCTCAGTACCTGTAATATGTGCAATAACAATAAAGTTGAATCTAATCTTGAGCAGGAACAAATGTATTTACTTAGTACATATCTGACATTAACGATTAAACACATGTGTGCATTCTTTATAAATGCAATCCGGGTCAAGCCGACTCCGGAGGTGGCGGTATGCACCTTAAAGTTGTTTGCAATCCGCCAAAAAACCGAGAGAAGAAGAAGCCGAAGCCGACTCCGAGCTGTCCGACTTCAGGCAAGCTTTTTGAGACCTCCCCCGGCTGCGATCGGCTATTCTCTTCTACTTTCGAGGCGTGCCGCAACGCGTCTCAAACAAGCCTACGGCCCGTACACACTACAGGCGTCAAAAAAGCTTGAAGCTGGGCGTGTCTGAGGCTTGGCGATTTCTCGCGCCCAAGGCGACCAACAACCAATCAGGAATCTCCCGCCAGCCCCCGGCATACAAAGCAAAAAAAGCCCGGCTCTTCTTCACTATTGACAAAATGGATGCCGGTGTTGTAGCAACGGTAGCGTTGGTTTGTTCAATGTCTCGCAGGAGACCACGTATAGTGCGTCGCTGTTGGGTACATCCGATACTCAGAAAACGTCTGCAACGGGGGGAATACCACGTTCTTGTCCAAGAGCTCCGCCTGGATGGTGAACTGTTTCAGCAGTACTTCAGGATGAGCAAAGACGCGTTCGACGAGTTGCTCGGAAAAGTCGGTCCACTGATTGCAAAGGCAGACACCCGTATGCGTTTGTCAATCGGACCCGCCGAGCGATTCGCCATCTGCCTACGGTACGTTTTGTGTATTTCTACTTCTTTAATATGACTCTGTATATAAAGAGAGAGAATGCATGCAATGGATGAATGAAGTATGTGATTTAGTTCAGATGAATGACATTAATTAAGATAGCTAGGTAAACGCAGTATTGCTCCCCTGTGTGTGTCTGTGGTGTGTGTGTGTGTGTGTGTGTGTGTGTGTGTGTGTGTGTGTGTGTGTGTGTGTGTGTGTGTGTGTGTGTGTGTGTGTGTCTGCCTGTGGTGTGTGTGTGTCTGTGATTTGTGTGTCTGTGATGTGTGTGTCTGTGATGTGTGTGTCTGCCTGCGGTGTATTGTCTGCTGTCTGTGTATGTGTGTGTCTGTGATGTGTGTGTGTGTCTGTGGTATGTTGGTGTGTCTGTGGTGTGTGTGTGTCTGTGATGTGTGTGTCTGTGGTGTGTGTGTGTCTGTGGTGTGTGTGTGTGTGTCTGTGGTGTGTGTGTGTGTGTATGTGATGTGTGTCTGTGATGTGTGTGTCTGTGATGTGTGTGTCTGTGGTGTGTGTCTGCCTGTGGTGTAATTGTGTGTCTGTGATGTGTGTGTGTCTGTGGTATGTTGGTGTGTCTGTGGTGTGTGTGTGTGATGTGTGTGTCTGTGATGTGTGTGTCTGTGGTGTGTGTCTGCCTGCGGTGTAATTGTGTGTCTGTGATGTGTGTGTCTGTGATGTGTGTGTGTCTGTGGTATGTTGGTGTGTCTGTGGTGTGTGTGTGTCTGTGATGTGTGTGTATGTGATGTGTGTGTCTGTGGTGTGTGTGTGTGTGTGTGTGTGTGTGTGTGTGTGTGTGTGTGTGTGTGTGTGTGTGTGTGTGTGTGTGTGTGTGTGTGTCTGCCTGTGGTGTGTGTGTCTGTGTGGCGTATAACTTTTTTTTTTTTAAATCTTGTATATTACTTTTTTCTCAGGTACCTGGCAACCGGTGACTCGTACAGGACCATAGCATTCAGCTATCGGGTCGGGCATACAACAGTGGCTGTCATCGTCAAGGAGGTTGCGGGTGCCATCTGGACCGCGCTGGTCGAGGAGACCATGCCGGTACCACAGACGGAGGACTGGAGAGCCATCGCTGCTGGGTTCCAGGAGCGCTGGAACTTTCCAAATTGCGTTGGTGCCATTGATGGTAAGCACTCTAGTGCCGGCATGGACATTTGTCCCATTGGGATATAACAGCCGTGGGCAATATATTAGGGCCATGGAAGCACGTGGTGATCCAGGCTCCGGCAAATTCTGGGTCCCTGTACTTCAACTACAAGTCCACCCACTCCTTGGTACTACTGGCTGTAGTGGATGCCCAGTACCTCTTCAGGGTAGTGGATGTCGGAGGTTTTGGAAGGAGCAGCGACGGTGGGAGCCTGCGGAATTCCGCTTTTGGAGAGGGCCTCCGAGATGGCAGTCTGCAGCTACCACCTGACACCGTCATCCCAGGAGCAGAGCGGCTGGGCCTTCTTCTCCATGTGTTTGTTGGGGATGAGGCTTTTCCGCTGCTGGACAACCTGCTGCGTCCGTTCCCTGGACGTCAGCTCACGCGTGAAAGGAGGCTGTTCAACTACCGCCTCAGCCGGGCCAGGTTGGTGGTTGAATGTGCGTTTGGCATCCTCTCATCTCAGTGGAGAATGTTCCGGCGTGTCATCACCACCAGCCCGGAGGTAACAGAGTTGTGTGTGAAGGCCACCTGTGTGTTGCACAACTTCCTCCGCAGGAAGACAATAGGAAGGTCATCACGCACACCTGTCGTCCCTGTCGTCGCAGAGTCGAGTGATGAAGCTCCAACCCTGCGCGATGCACCTATGATGGGCTGATCCATCCAACTCCGGGAGACCTTCTGCTCCTATTTGAATGAGGAGGGTGCAGTGTCATGGCAGCATAACATGGTGTAGGGTCACCATGGCTCCTCCAAACCAAAAGCTCTTTTAAGAGCTACCCATTTTCTTTAAAGAGCAAATATTCCAAATGAGCCATTTTAAAATCAAACATTCCTAATAAACATGTTTCTTGAATTGTTATTATTATATTATGATAACCCTACCCTAACCCTAACCCTAACCCTGTTTTTACTGATAAACCACTCATAATTTCAATAGGCTTTCACATGAACAATTACAGAAGAAAGCACATTATATATACCGACATACATGAAGCTTCTGGTATGTTGCAACTAACAAACCACATGAACAAGTGGTTGTTCACACAGTATAGCCATAACATACTTGAAATAATGTTTTATTTGGTGAATTTGAGCGAAGTGTGTGTGATGGGTGAAGTGTGTGAAGTAATGTGGATCAGTACGTGCGAAAAAATTATAAAATTATAAATTGTCCTGCTGGTCCACGTCAAAAATGAGCTGGTGTACCCCGAGGCGGACTCTTGCCCTCTGTGCCCTTGTCATCTGCCTGATGGTGGGCAAGAGGCTCTTGAAGAATTGCAAGTCCTCGTCCTCCTCCACCACTGGTGGGGTTGGCTGGGCAATTGCTTTGTAATTGCTGACAGCAGACAGCAGACTTCTTTTGGCCTCCTTTTCCATATTATTTTCCTTGCGGAACCTGTCCCTCAGACTCTTCCATCTCTTCTTGCAGACATTCTCTAATAAAATGAAATGAAATAATAAAGTTAATAAATAATAAAGTGAATTTCTTGAATTTACTAAATTATTCCTCCATTAATGAATGCTATTTTTATGCTACATTCCGTGCTGGCTAAATATACTGTCTATGCTTGATAGCTGTGAATCAAATCAAGTTTTATTTATATAGCACATTTATAAACGATTTTTGGTCTAGCCAAAGTGCTGTACATATAATAAAATTAGCCTACAGTAGAGACACTTTACAGCAAATACAACAGCACAGATTGTTCAGAATATCAGTATGAGAAAAACGACACCCTCTGCATGTATTATATGTTATATATTATGCTTATACTTATTATATTATATATAATATTTTTTTATTATTATATTAATATATATTATATGTTATGCTACATTACTAGCTGGCTAAATATACTGTCTATGCTTGATAGCTGTGCATGTATTATATGTTATGTTATATATTAGGCTTATACTTATTATATTATTTTTTTATTATTATATTAAGATATATTATATGTTATTATGCTACATTACTAGCTGTCCATTCAATGCTAAAACGAAGTAAACTGGATATAAACTCCCCAAACAGTTGAAAACCTACCAGTTTCACCAACTGTCTCTGCCACCTCCCGCCATGCCTGGTTTCTCCGGTTTAGGTCCCGGTAGGTGAACAGAGTACAGTCATACAAGACTGGGACATTTGCCACGGCAATGATTAATTTTTCCTCCATTTTCTGACATATGGAAAATAGTCAAGACCTGCATACACGCGGTTTGATTGGATAGCGCTTGTACTGGCGGGAATTGCAAAAACGGGATTTGATTGGCTGACGCCAGCTTCGAGCAAGCATCGAGCCCCGATAGACGCTCGCGAGGCTTGCAACGCCTTGCCATGCTACCCACAATGCAGTTCGGCGAAGTTTGAAAATATCCTACGTCACCCCATTCAAATGAATGGGCGAAGCGTTGAAAGCCTTTTTTGACGCCTGCTGTGTACGGCCGGCTTGTTTGAGACGCGTTGCGGCTCGCCTCGAAAGTAGACGAGAATAGCTGATTGCAGCCAGGGGAGGTCTCAAAAAGCTCTCCTGAAGTCGGACAGTTCGGAGTCGGCGTCTTCTTCTTCTTCTTCTTCTTCTTCTTCTTCTTCTTCTTCTTCTTCTTCTTCTTCTTCTTCTTCTCTCGGTTTTTTGGTGGATTGCAAACAACTGTAAGGTGCATACCGCCACCTCCGGAGTCGGCTTGACTCGGTTTGCATTTATAAAGAATGCACACATGTGTTTAATCTTTAATGTCAGATATGCACTAAGTAAATACATTTGTTCCTGCTCAAGATTAGATTCAACTTTATTGTTATTGCACATATTACAGGAGACAACGAAATGCAGTTTAGCTTCTAACCAGGTACAACAAGCTGTAAAGTGAAAAGTAATGTACACAATAGACAGAATAAAATATAGAATGAATTGAATGATGAATAAACAGTGAGGGGTATGAATACACTAGATATCAGCCTGTGAGCAGTATGAACAGTGTGTATGAATATGCTAAGATATATAAAGTATGAAAACGGTAAGCAGTATAATATAAAATATATAGATATTAATTTCATGATGATAAACATTGTGGAACAATGATGAAAAATGGGAATGGATGTGGCGACGTAAAACTGACACAAAACCACAACAAACTTTTGCCGAGCCAATTGGAGAGTTTCATCAGCAGCACGTGGTAAAAACCACCAATGAGCGCTCAGCTCAAGATACCAGCGAGTCGTTTCCCATCAAGCATTTCGCTTCCACAGCCCGTGGAGAGGAACTGCGCCGCCGCGCCTCGCTCTCAAGGCTGCGGGCGTCTTTGTCCCGCGAGATTTCAACGTCTCATGTTGGCGAGCCTCCGGAGCAAGTTGGACAAAATGACTAACCATCATGCAACGCACTAGCAAGACGTTGATCGCAACTGCGCAGGTCTCGCTTGTCTCAAACAAGCCTACTGAAGTACTGCTGCAATGCACGCCCAATGACGGCACGCCCAATGAGGACACGAGATACATTTGTGCGTTGAAGATTATTATCATCTGATATTTAAGAAGTGTGTTACATTTGAAATGGCAGAAAGTCTTGTTGCAATTTACAGATATTAAAAGAGGTCCCTTGAGTTTCTCTGGTAATTATCAATAGTAGCAGTTAAGTGAATACTGTTCAAACAATACCTGTGTTTGTGTTTTATATTGATTTCTCTGTTTTATCCTTTCATAAATGTGAGGACTAAAATGGCTATAAACATTCTGGGCTGGTTGGAGTAAACAGGGTTTTATTGCTCTGTGGGGGAGGTGTAGGTATGCAGGACAGGGGGCCGGGTGGATGAGAGTATATTCTGCTTAAGATCTCTAGCATGTCATGTTTCAGGGAAGTCTACATATCTTGAATAGTATATGTGTGGGTTTAATTACTTTGTATTAATAATAAGCAGTCTGTGTAACCAGACGTTGGAGATATGAGAGATGAAATCTTTGTGTTATCTTTGTGAGCAAGGGAATATCCTTTAGACACAACTGAGGTCTCTGGAATGTGGGGGGATGTGTGTGTGGAGGGTGCAGAAATATGAGACAGCGAATGCCAGAGGTGTTTGTTTTGCTTCAAACTGAGACTGTTTGCGGGTTCTCTGCTGGCACGCGCGGATTCCGTTTGCATCTCCCAATGAGATGACCTGAAAAGAGGACTAGTTGACCCCACCCCTTCCTGTTTGTGTTGGTATGAAAGCCTGTTCAGCCTTTTGTTCGCTCTCTCTTCTCACGCTGCCCAGACCGGAGGGTCTTGCAGCACGTGAACCAGGCTAGGAGTACTCCTCCTTACATTACGGATATGATTTTATATGGTATGGTAATGTATTATATTGTATTGCATTATTACTAGGGCTGTCAGTCGATTAAAATATTTAATCGCGATTAATCGCATGATTGTCCATAGTTAATCGCGATTAATCGCAAATGAAACGCACATTTTTGATCTGTTCTAAATGTACCTTAGAGGAATAGTTTTCAAGTTTTTAATACTCCTATCAACATATGAGTGGACAAATATGCTTTATGCTAATGTTTATTATCATTTGAACAATGACAAATATTGTCATGAATATTAAACACAACAACCTCTGAACATTACAAATATTCGCCTCAATTCAACCTGGAACCTCTCTCATACAATAATACAATACAAATGGTGTGTGTGTGTGTGTGTGTGTGTGTGTGTGTGTGTGTGTGTGTGTGTGTGTGTGTGTGTGTGTGTGTGTGTGTGTGTGTGTGTGTGTGTGTGTGTGTGTGTGTGTGTGTGTGTGTTGGATCGTTCGTTGGAGCTATGTGCAACTCAAGGCATATGCTCGAACGGGAGCTGCCTGGACGCTGCGATCATGTTGCTGTAATCATGAGTGTGCTGACTTTGCCTATGTCCCGCTGTCTGCTTCCTGCATCAAGTCAAGTGCTCGGCGCAGTTGTGTGGATCGAGCGCTCCTCTGTTTTCATTTAAACAGCTCCTTATATCCGTTCGCGCAGCTAGCTAGCACCCGATGCTAACAACAACAATGCACGTAAGGTCTCTCTCTCGCTCGCTCGGGCCACACATACACACACCCTCCCGGTCCTCCCTATGGCCAGTCGGTGCCTGCCGGTGAGCGTGGAAGTGTGGTCTGCTGCAAGCAGGCGGCAGGAGCGGGGCTGTCAGCAGCATCAGTTTGTAGATGGTATTTTAAACTCGATGCGCTCTGAAACTACGGGGCGGCCGAGGAAAAAAAATACACATGCGTTAATCGCGTTAAAATAATTAGTGGCGTTAATTTTTTTTATTAACGCGTTAACTTGACAGCCCTAATTATTACCTTTTATAATTAAAACAGATTATTGTTTCACCCTCGTCCTGGTTGTTTTGAGTGTTCCTTCTTTTAAAGCAAACTCATAGAATCGGCGCGGAGAAGTGATACCTGACTCCTACAGCGTGCATGAGATGGAAGGCTGACAGACAGGGCGGCAATCCACAATTGGTTGTACTTTTTACAGTATTACGGGTTCCACAGATGAACTTTTTTTATGGATTTTTTGTCAAAGCACTTAAGATATTCATTGCTATCGGGATGTTAAGAGCATTCCATGGAATATAACAAAAAGTATATCTCGAGCCGGTTTCTGAAACTTACCTACCCCACCTTTAATATTCTTCGTCCATGTGATATTTCCCTGACTCTTTCGATATCATGCATTTCTACTCCATCCCCTAAATTTGTATTATTTCCTTTTTGAGAATAAAATAAAAAAGCAGGTCACATACAGTAAACACAGGTTCAAATGTACAGAGTACAGTATACAGCATCACTGATAGCCTATATACAGTGAGTTAGAGAGAGATAAAGCTGGTATTAACCCCTTGTTTCTTCCACTATCTGAAGAAGAAGAAGAAAAAGAAGGCGACATACTTTCAGTTTGTGCAATGTTTACACGTTTTTATAATTGAATACTTGGTCAAAAGTTTCATAATTTGCCCAGTTATTCAGAAACATGCAGAACTAAGGGTTTAAAGTTGACACAGGGTCTAAATAAAATAAGGCAGGAACCACCTTAGCATGTCTGCTGGTGCATGTTCCCACAGAGGTGGAAGAAGTACTAATTTATTGTACGAAAGTAAAAGTAGAAATACCCAGTGGCGAGCCGTCAGGGCCCTCTAGGCCCTCTGTGAGGGCCTAAGACAGTGTTTCTCAAACTTTTTCATACCAAAAAAAACACTCACGGACCACCTAACTCCACAAATATCAAAAAACACATGGTTTTTAGAACAGATTACAAATCGCCTGGAAATGGTACAAACAAGTGGCAACATGTGTGATGAAGGTGTTGCGCTGGGCTATATCATGCATGAAACTTAACCTCGCTGCGAGTGCGGAAAACTGAAATGTAGAGATAATGTAAAGATATTGATATTTGAAAACATTAAAAAAAAAACATTTTTTTAAATATTCTGTTTTTGTTATACGCTGTGACGCAATAACTCTTCTTTTTTTTTAGGGAAGAGGGGGGGGGGGGGGGGGGGGTCAGAGGGCCTATAGGTATAAAAGTTATACCAAAAGGAAATACCAGAGTGTAGGAATACTCTGTTCCAAGTAAAAGTCCTGCATTACAAAAGTTACTCAAGTAAAAGTACCAAAGTGTTAGCATCAAATATAGTTAACTTATCATTAGTACATATTTTGTGCATACACAGACAAGAATAGTTACTAATATTAAAGCATTTAAAAAACAATTGTAAGACTATTGTTTCAAATTAAAAATTAATATAATATTTACAACAACAACAAAAACGTGAGAAACTGAGAGTACAGTTACGGTAAATATGATAGGCTACTATATTCACACTGTTCCCATATACTTTCAATGAAATAAGCGAAAACTATATGACACACTTTTAGCTAGGGGCTTTCAGGACCCCTGTTGATATTAAACCTTGGTCAGGCAGGCAGACATTACATTCTGGATATGCTCAAATAAATCAGACATTTAAACATTGACTGCACAGTCCCTTCGCTTGGCTTACCGATAATAAGAGGTGGAGTGCTGTTGCTCGGTATTATGGATTTAGCGTTTGGCGGGAACACGACGTTGATTATCCAGAAGCCGGAGGAGTGATGGAGCCCCAGCAGGAAGACGAGCAGCAGCCCTGAGCAGAGCCGAGCAGCCGGCCCCATGGTTCCTCAGACTGCGTGTGGGACTGCGCGGAGCTGGGTGTCGGTGTGAGTGTGTGCTGGAGGCGGGGAGCTGGCGGACCAGTGTAAAGGTTATATTCCCTGGACGAACATTTCTGTTATGCTTGGCTCTCAAACGCGATGATGAATCAAGCTGTCAGAACCGGAACACACATGTAGTAGGCAGCAGTCACAGGGACAAATACAACGTGTCACGTTACCCATTGCCCTATGGATTCGTACACATGAATGTCAATGACTGACCAAGAGAGAACGCGTCATTTTAGCAATCAATTTGTTTCTGCGAAAAATAATTCAATTGTGTTAAGTGTTCCTTTAAAAAGACATACATTTGTTTTTGCCTCTTTTGGTATTATTATTAATTATACTTTTTTAAATTAAAAGACACACCGGCAAAGCTAAACTGTTTTAATTTAAAAAAAATGTAAGTTGAATTTCCATGTGTACAGTGGTGGAATTTACTCAAACTGTTCTTATGAACAATTTTGAGGTACTTGTACTTCCCTTGAGAGTTTTCAAACTATAATACTTTTTACTTTAATACATTTTGGAGGCAATTCTGACTTTTTAAACGACTACATTTATTTTCCAAATGTTGTTACTACGTTGTCACGATGTATTTATAATAGAGAATATAGATGAACTAATACATTATTATGTATTATTATGGGTCAAGTTACCCAGCAGTATATCACGTAATTGTAATAATCCCCCCTTTACCAAGTGCAACAAATGCATAAAAATGTATAGTACCTAAAGTATATTTTGATGCCATTACTTTTGTACTTTTACTTGAGTAGGCTATATAATTTTCAATGTAGGACATTTACATTGCACAATTTCAGGAGAATAATGAAGATGTGATTGGTTGTTCCACTCTCCATTTCTTACGAGACCAGCGCTGCTGTTTACATGAGTGTGGACTGGACTGGACCGACTGGAACTGACTGCAAGGTTAATTATTATGGAAGGATGGACCCCCATCATGCAACCAAAAAAGGCAGTGAAATGTTCTAAAATCAATGATTTATTCAGAAGCCCCCGTATCGGGGCGGCTGGTACTGTAGGCTAGGGAAGGCTAAGCCTTCCCAAATATTGTTGTCACTGCATGGTAAAAGAAAAATATAATGTATAATGTGTGTGTCTTTGACATTAGTGCTGCTATGCAGTGCCCTGTACTACGAAGCCAGTTCAAAATACCCTGGATACGTTTGAGGTATGATATCTTAACTAATGTAACTAACTAACAAACGCGCTCTCGCTAACCCCCTAAACGCACCAGGAGCGTCTGCGCCGCGTTACGGCCGCGCCGCGGCGGTCGTAAGGATCGCGGCCACTCTAGTCACTAGCTATTCCACCACACGCGCCGCGTTACGGCTCACCCCCTAAACGCACCAGGAGCGTCTGCGCTTCATTACGGCTGCGCCGTGGCGTTCGCAAAGATCGCGGCCACTCTAGTCAATGGGTGCAATGGGGTTAGCAACATTTGACCAATCACAAACAGGGATAAGTGTAGCCGAGCGCAGCGTCATACTTCATTAATGAAAAGTAAACTAATATTAGACAAATATGAACTTTAAACATCCATGACTTAAACATATAATCTAGGATACAAGCCACATAGTTGCACCTGCAAGGTGAATACAGCTGGTGAAAGAAAAAGTGTCTGAATGCGTACATTAACAATTATGATATCACTGCCCCGTCAAAAACACGAGTGGATCTGACTTTAATTACATTTGACTTGAGTATTTCGTCAAACTTAATGTGTTGCTTAAAATAATACTTCTGCATACAGTAGTAGGCCTATGTGACAATGTAAGTGTTGCACGGCCAAATACGGCTCAGCTGACTCAGGTAAGGAAATATATGATATATTATGATATTATATGATCGATGATCTGATTGATAATGTGATATGAATGATAAGTGTGACACGTCAGCGTCTTCTCTTCATACGGCAGTTTAAACTGTATTTCCTTTATACTTAATAGAGAATAAGTGAGCAAACATTATGAGCCACATTTCTTTCTATATTGTTGCCTGATGTGCACATCGACTGCCAACAAAACAGTTTATCAGTCCAATTCTAAGTTAGTGGCAGGCTCTGTGTGACTGGAGACTATAAGGCTACAAAAAACCCAAACATGTCTTTAATGTTACTCAAGGCAAATATATGTAATATAACCGTTAGACTGCAGCTAACTGTAGGGCTACAAACCCCTCATACTGTGAGTGAATAACTTGAGATGGTTATGTTGTCTATAAAGTGGAGACAATCATTATGGTATTAGGCCATACAAATACAGGGTCAACTCAGTGATAAAATAAGTGTTGCATAATTTATGTTCTTGAATAATGTTATTTCATAAATAGTTGTTAATGTAATGATTACATGTTCTCCTTATTCAGTTCTGCTATCAGATGATGCTGATGGTGATGACCCTGAGGGAGAGATGCAGTCAGAGCTCACTGGACAGAACTGGCAGGTACAGAGGAAACTGTTTCAATAGGCTATGACTATGAAAACACTGAACAAAACCAAAGGAAATGTAATGACAACAGTATAAGCAAGCTGTTCATGTTCTCTCAATAAGTCACTACAGTTATTGATCAGAGTTTAATCCATTTGAGGTCCACCCCCAAATATAACATGTTCAGATGGAAAGGTTCCCAAATACATATGCACACTTTTTTAACAATATCCTATGTCCATATGTTTCTATTTAAGTAGTAGATTCACACTGTAGGGCTATCAGGGCAGCAACGTTGTAAATATTGACGATAAATCCAACAAAACTGGTAGTGGCCTGGCTGGGTCTATAATTCCCGGCCTGACCTATGGTCCCAGTCTGGCCCTGACATCACACACCCGTACACTACACACATCACTGATTAACTGATATCACAATTGAGTTACTCTCTTTAAATAAATATACTGTAATTGGAAAACAATCATGTGTGGTGTCCTTGTTTTGTCCGTCCTTGAGCCAGGGCTCCTTATTGTTGTATGTAGGTTATTCTTGGTTTTAGAATTAATTCAATAATGGTGTGTGTGTGTAACACAAACATAATAAATCATTGCATAGTGTTTCTATATAATATAAATAAAGTAATGTATCTGTAATGTAACTCAGTGCGAGTTATTACTTTCTTCCTTTACTTGGCATTCTTCAAAAATACACCGACATTGCAGCACATCGTTTCACGTCTTTGTACAGCCTTTCTCAGCAGTAGAGTGCAATGTGTTGGCGAACCTTTGTTTCCTCCTGACAGCTCACTTAAAGGTATACTCAATTCAATAGCTTTATTAGCATGACCTCAGTTACATATAGTATTGCCAAAGCTCTGTATAGTTGCAACATCTATACAAAATATATATATATATATATATACACTGAACAAAAATATAAATGCAACACTTTTGTTTTTGCTCCCATTTTTCATGAGATGAACTCAAAGATCTAAAACATTTTCTATATACACAAAATAACCATTTCTCTCAAATATTGTTCACAAATCTGAAAAGATCTGTGATAGTGAGCACTTCTCCTTTGCTGAGATAATCCATCCCACCTCACAGGTGTGGCATATCAAGATGCTGATTAGACAGCATGATTATTGCACAGGTGTGCCTTAGGCTGGCCACAATAAAAGGCCACTCTGAAACGTGCAGTTTTGCTTTATTGGGGGGGCCCGAAAACCAGTCAGTATCTGGTGTGACCACCATTTGCCTCACGCATTGCAACACATCACCTTTGCATAGAGTTGATCAGGTTGTTGATTGTGGCCTGTTAGGGTTACCTAACATGTCACCGACTGACATGTTAGTGTTGCGCCACTGCGTGAGGCAAATGGTGGTCAGATTTGTGAACAATATTTGAGAGAAATGGTTATTTTGTGTATATAGAAAATGTTTTAGATCTTTGAGTTCATCTCATGAAAAATGGGAGCAAAAACAAAAGTGTTGCGTTTATATTTTTGTTCAATGTGGTATAAGGTACAACAACATCATTATAACATTGAAAAACACTTGTGACCTTTTAAATTGTGTTTCACAATTAACCATTTTGTTTTACAGAGACAGAATTAAGCAAAAAACGTAGGGTGTTTCAATGGCCTACAGATTAAAACCATAAATTAGAAAATACTTTAAAGCCACCATAAAAGCCTGTGTAACATTTAAACTGCCTATATGTATGTACTGAAGGTACTCGTTATTTACACAGGTTTACTTTTTTGTTCAGTGGCATTTTGATTTTTAAACCCCCCAATTCAAGTTTTAAATTACACTAAGATGGCAAAGTAAGGCAGAATATTAAAACGTCATCAGACTTTGGTTTTTACCATGGATACAGAATACCCCAGCCGGTGAACTCATAATCAGGGAATCACATAATGTCATAAGGTTTTCATGGTAGATTTCATGGTAGTCCCATAAAAATATGTTTTAGAGTAAAAACTGAGATATCAACATCCTGACCATAATAGACTCTGTTCACTTGCAGCTATAAGTGCACATGAACTCTAGTGACCCAGAGTAAACATGCCTTATTGGACATGTTTGGACACTGTCAGTAAAGTTTTTGACCGGCTTGGTCAGGCAAACTTGACCCTGAACCTGGCCAAGTGCGAGTTTGGCAGGGCGACAGTCACCTATCTTGGCAAGGTAGTGGGGCGGGGGGAGGTCCGCCCTGTCCACCCCAAGGTGGAGGCGATACTTGGCTTTCCAGAGCCTGCTACACGTCGGGACCTCCGGTGTTTTCTGGGGATGACGGGGTATTATAGGGGTTTTTGCAGGAACTTCTCAGCGGTAGCTTCTCCCCTCACAGATCTCTTGAGCCCGAAGATCCCATTTCAGTGGACGCCTAGGTGCACTTTTGCGTTTCAGCAATTAAAGTCCATCCTGGTCAGTGCTCCTGTCCTCGCAGCGCCTGTGTTCACAAAGCCTTTCAAGTTGGCTGTGGATGCTAGTGAGCTGGGCGCAGGCGCGGTACTTCTGCAGGACGATGACGGGGGTATAGAACATCCGGTGTCGTATTTTTCTAAAAAGTTTAATATACACCAGCGGCGCTATTCCACAATTGAAAAGGAGGCTTTGGCCTTGATTTTGGCTCTCTCCCATTTCGAGGTGTATGTCGGTTCATCCCAGGTACCGATTAAAATATACACCGACCACAACCCGTTGGTCTTTATAGGCAGGATGCGGAATTCGAACCAGCGGCTAATGCGCTGGAGCCTTTTCCTGCAGGCCTTTGATGTTGACGTGGTTCACGTCAAGGGCAAGGACAATGTGTTGGCTGACGCGCTATCACGGCTGTAGACAGGGTGAGGGGGTGCTATTTATCCTTGAGGTGGTGTGGGGGTTATGGCCGCTGTTTATGTTCATTCCCCCATTTCGCCTTGGGGTCATGGACATAAAGTTGGGTGTGGGGGTGTTATGTGTTTGTGCCCTGATCAGGCGCTCCTAGTGTGATGTGTCATGTCTAGCTGTAGTTTCCTGTTATGGTTTTGTAGTCCTTATCGTTTCTCCTCCAGGTGTACCCATTTGTAATTAACCCAGGTGTGTCTTGTCTCGTCATTACCTCATGTATAAGGATTCTGCTTTCCCCTTTGTCTGTGGCTGATCCTGTCTGTGCAGTACGTGTTCTTGTCTGTCATTACTTTATATTTCCTTTGTCCAACCATGGTGGTAATTATTAATTAAATTCTTCTTTTGACTACTTCGGCTACCGTCTCCTTTATTATGTTGCCTTGACTCGACATTGAGCCTGCTAACAGTCAATGGTTACGTAATACTTAGGCTGGCCACAATAAAAGGCCACTCTGAAACGTGCAGTTTTGCTTTATTGGGGGGGCCCGAAAACCAGTCAGTATCTGGTGTGACCACCATTTGCCTCACGCATTGCAACACATCACCTTTGCATAGAGTTGATCAGGTTGTTGATTGTGGCCTGTTAGGGTTACCTAACATGTCACCGACTGACATGTTAGTGTTGCGCCACTGCGTGAGGCAAATGGTGGTCAGATTTGTGAACAATATTTGAGAGAAATGGTTATTTTGTGTATATAGAAAATGTTTTAGATCTTCATGAAAAATGGGAGCAAAAACAAAAGTGTTGCGTTTATATTTTTGTTCAATGTGGTATAAGGTACAACAACATCATTATAACATTGAAAAACACTTGTGACCTTTTAAATTGTGTTTCACAATTAACCATTTTGTTTTACAGAGACAGAATTAAGCAAAAAACGTAGGGTGTTTCAATGGCCTACAGATTAAAACCATAAATTAGAAAATACTTTAAAGCCACCATAAAAGCCTGTGTAACATTTAAACTGCCTATATGTATGTACTGAAGGTACTCGTTATTTACACAGGTTTACTTTTTTGTTCAGTGGCATTTTGATTTTTAAACCCCCCAATTCAAGTTTTAAACTACACTAAGATGGCAAAGTAAGGCAGAATATTAAAACGTCATCAGACTTTGGTTTTTACCATGGATACAGAATACCCCAGCCGGTGAACTCATAATCAGGGAATCACATAATGTCATAAGGTTTTCATGGTAGATTTCATGGTAGTCCCATAAAAATATGTTTTAGAGTAAAAACTGAGATATCAACATCCTGACCATAATAGACTCTGTTCACTTGCAGCTATAAGTGCACATGAACTCTAGTGACCCAGAGTAAACATGCCTTATTGGACATGTTTGGACACTGTCAGTAACTTTAGGGCGTATTATCATTGCCTCATACACCTTTCTATCCATCGTAAACATAATAATGTGAGGGGATGTCTTCCCAAATGAATGGGCCTATTTCAAACACATAGATTCTTATTGCATAAAATAGTGTATACAATTGTTTTAATAGTAGATCGTATGAATAAATACACTCTGGTGTTACATGTGCACAAGTGATGTCAAATAGTTATTGATTAAAACACGTATTGACTAAGTGACCATGGCAAAGGATCTAGTTGTACTCTTTTCCTTACTAAATAAAACTAGCCCCCCAAAAAATGGACATTCCTTCTGTTATTCTCTCAAGCTGATTTTTCTGGTGTTTTTGCAAATCCAAGGTATGGATTCTGATATATATTTCATATTTAATTCTGAGATATTTCCTGAGACTTGGCCACCCTTAGTTGATTAGAAGACAGATAAAAAAGAAAGATGCAAAGTCTCTCCTCAGAGCTTATTACCTGAAATTATATGATGACCCCTAGAGCAAATGTTGGAAGGGTGCAGCCATAATATCATCATGGATGTTTAATTTAATTCAGTTTTTGCTGTCTTTTATTTATGTTATTATTTTTACTAAATTAAAGTTATTTTATTATCCAACGTGCCTTTATGTGAAGTTTTTATTGTCTCCATTTAATTTGTGTGAAATTATTTAATACCAGCATGTAAAATAGTCTATTCAAATTGTTGCGGCAACAATGTAGTATACAGAAACAAATAGTACAAATTATGCCCATTGCATTTACGTTGGTTACTGATAGGAAAACTCCGGATGTGCTTATTTATAATACCTACATCTCAACACCAAACAAACGCACTCTACGTTTCGTTGCGAACCGTCCAGAAGAGGGAGCTTTGAACACCACAGAAGAAGACCCGGAAGTAGGCGGGACTCCGGTTCTGTAGAAGAAGAAGCTAGCTGCTAGCCCCTCTGTGCTGCAAGTTCGGATTCTGTCTCTAGCCGTTCAACATGGTCCAACTGGTGGGTCCCCTCCGAAAAGAACTTGCCGACTCCCTCTCCACCTGCAAGGTGCTGGTGGTGGGAGCGGGAGGTATCGGCTGCGAGCTCCTGAAGAACCTCGTCCTCACCGGATTCAAGAACATCGAAGTGGTCCGTCTCACTTGTGTTTGTGTGTATGTTAGCTAGCTAGCTAGCTAGGTCTTTGTGCTACCCATACAGCGCCTTGGGGTTTTCGGGCTGAGGCTAATTGCCGGGTCATGACATTCCAAGAAGTAACGCATACATTCGTGGTGGTTTCTTGATACCCCTCTGTACCCCAGTGAACAGTTAGGTGTCCATGCTCGTGCATTCATTTGTATAAATATGGACACCGGTGGAGCATTTTCAACTGAAGCATTTGGCGCCATTAACAGTGCTAAATTAGCTAGTAAACTTATGTCAAGATGCACTGTAATTTGGACGCCCCTTTGTTTATATACGTCAGGTCATTTTATTCTTATTTTTTTCAATAATGTGTTGCGTATTTCTGACCCACTGGATCAGAGAGAAGTGTTTAGAAACATTTGAAGATTATGTGTCGTTGGGAGGTGCCGGTACACTGAATATTAATATTGATTAATACATTCTCACCATTATTAATTTTCTCAGAAAATGAGCAGAAATGTACGGTGGCCCTGAAGTGCAAGACACTACAGCATTTCAGGAAACACTACAGCATTTCAGAAAACACCACCATTTCAATACAATTAATTGTGCAGCCCCTATTCTTGAATGTTAAGAAGTTTAGAGGCCCTTATTAGTGGAACTGTTCCTGTTTGTCTATCTGCACAGACATATTTCTGTCCAAAATAAAATCAAAACAAATTGCTACATCCAATGCTTTGACAGGTACATTGTAGCTGCCTGATTCTGATATGTCACATGACATCACGACCATATTGATTTTTGCAGATTGACTTGGACACAATTGATGTCAGCAACCTGAACCGACAGTTCCTCTTCCAGAAGAAGCATGTCGGCAAGTCTAAAGCACAGGTATGAGATCCTCAATTAACCTCTGTCGCTGCTCGTTATAAAAAACAATGCTGGAATGCATTCTTTCTGTAACACCACACCGTAGTCTGAAACATTTTTGGTGTGCTGTTTCTCTTGCTCAGTTGGTTTGTGTTGTTTTGCAGGTGGCCAAGGAGAGTGCATTGACGTTTTGTCCCACTGCAAATATCACTGCCTACCATGACAGCATCATGAAGTGAGTTCCTTTTGTTTCTTGTTCTATTTAATTTGTAAACTTAATTAAAGAGTTTGGAAACGGATGGTGTTTTTTTTTTTTTTTCAACAGCCCTGACTACAACACGGAGTTCTTCAGACAGTTCATCCTGGTGATGAATGCTCTGGATAACAGAGGTACTGTTCTCATGTGACCTCACCTCCCACACATAGTGTGTTCCTCCTAACTGCCAACACATTCAAATAATGAGGAAAATAAAACACTTTCTGTCTCCATAGCGGCTCGTAACCATGTGAACAGGATGTGTTTGGCAGCAGACATCCCTCTGATAGAGAGTGGCACAGCCGGATACCTTGGACAAGTCACAGTCATCAAGAAGGTAGAACATGTACTTCATTATTTTACTTGTAATGACATCAACAGAGTGGTGCAGTGATGATGTATTTTTGTAGGTAGACCCAGAAAGTAGCATAGCAATTGCTTACTTGACAAAAAGCAAGGGGGTTTTCCATTGGATTTTAGAATTGTGCGGAAAATTTGTTCTGTCAGAAAAATCATGTTTATGATACTTACATTTTTTGTTCGGCGGGATAATCTTCTCACATTAACACTGCTATATTATTTATAAAATGTAAATTCAATCGCTAAAATCTATCCATTAAAATGTGATGACCACCAACTATACTGCCTCTCACTATGTCTGTGTTGCACTTTTTCCTTCTTTTATTCCTTTCCGCTGCCTCAGGGATTGACTGAGTGCTACGAGTGCCAACCTAAACCCACCCAGAAAACCTTCCCAGGATGCACCATCAGAAACACGCCGTCTGAACCCATTCACTGCATTGTCTGGGCCAAGTACCTCTTCAAGTAACACTCAATCTCATTCTAACTAAGAACAAACATCATTAAAGTTGACTTTGTTTCCGACATAGATGCATTGCACTATAAAACCTAACTAGACTAGCTCTTAACAATATAGACCAGTATGCTTTATTCTTATTGTCATTTCTCTCTGTTTGTTTATTGCCACTATAGTCAGCTTTTTGGTGAAGAGGACGCAGATCAAGAGGTGTCACCCGACACAGCGGACCCAGAGGCTGCATGTGAGTGAGAGCTTGGCAATGCATTTTTTTCCCAATATCTAATGAGTTATTTTAACAGAATGGATAGTGATACAGCAGGAAATACACACCTAGCCTACTTTAACATATGTGTGTGTATGTGTTCTGCAAACAGGGAATCCTGAAGACACAGCAGCTCGCGCCACAGCCTCAGAAAAGGACGGGGACATCAAGCGAGTCTCCACCAAGGAATGGGCCCGCTCCACAGGATACGACTCCGTTAAACTCTTCCACAAAGTACCAGTCAAAACATTTAAATTGCAGCCCCTGAAAAAGTTTATTGGACACGCAAAATATATCTTTAACTTTACACAGGGTTCGTACAGGTGCTGGAAATCCTTGAAAATGCTTGACATTTTATGAGGTGTTTTCAAGGTTTGAAAAGTGCTTGAATTTGGGATAAAGTGCTTGACATTGTAAATGCTTTACTTCGCTTTTTAGATGAAAATAAAGAAGTCGGAGCGCGCTTAATTGCTTCACTTTTACATAAAACAGCTCCGCTGCGGCCTTCCCGCGCTATGCGCGTGACCGGCAAGTGTTTGTGTTACGTGTGACCTGGGCATTCTGATGAGAGTGACAGGTGACTGCGTGCCAGGAGGTTGCAGCTTCAACGAGCGTTGGCTAGCAGAAGACAAATACAAGCCATGGCTAAGACGAGGGTCAAGCCCACGAGTAGCCTCCTGCAAAGTGTGCAACATAACGATGCGAGAGTCTGCGCTGACGAGCCACATGAAAGGTACGCCGTAGAAGAGCATTTTGGATTAGGCTAACGTTGCATGTTACGTTTGTTTAAGCTAACGTTAGCGAGCTGAATAGCGAACTCCATGAGGGATAATAATAATTGCAGGGGACAATGAGAGGAGCGTCCCTATGTTGTGTGCGTTACAGTCGCCATCCTGTGGTGTTCAGAGGACGAAGCACTCACTGTTGTAATTCAACTCAGTCTCACGGCATTTCGTGTTCTAGTCATGAAATATAATCTATTGATTCGACTCAGAGCGATTTTGAAAGCAATGTATTTCTACTGGTGGTATGTTTCGTGCCTAAACCAAATGTGACTTGCTCTATCGAAATCAGTCACATTGACCCGAAGACACATTTTCGTTTGTATTACTGGTCTGGGGGAAGGTCGCGAGTGTTTGTGTGTATTGTGTTTGTGTACCGGGGAAACACTCACAAGAAACACCGGCTGTTGCTATGCTTCTAGCATTTACATGTAGAAAACCTAAAGCGGAAGTCAGGGAAACTCAGATCATTGTGACAAAGATTGACATCAGGGCACAGGTCAGAACTAGGGCTACATACAATAGAAGGTCCAGGATGAACATGCACATTACCCGATATCATCAGTAGTAATACAATCAGCACGGCCAAGAGCTAGCAGTGAGTCACAATGCCTAGTTTGTTTTGTGCGCACATTGACAGTGGAATGTAACGTAATCATCTTGTGTAGAGACCTCATAATCACACATGATAGTAGTGGAGGTGAATAACACAAGGAAAAAGCAGTAGAGTTTGGGATTAGCCATTGTTAGCCCAGTGAAGGTAGGAAGCAGCACTCACCCAGAGGTCAACAGTCCTTGGTTGCATAAAGAACATCTGATTTAATGTGAGGTAGGGAAATAATCATTAGAGTATAAGTATGTGTATAATATAAATATGTAATTTACAACCGCTGTAAGATGCTTGAAAATGCACCTTGAAAAGTGCTTGAATTTGACTTTAGAAAAGGTGTAAGAACCCTGTTTACAAATGAACAAAGACTGGGTTAATTTGGCCCCACGTGTGATGGTAAACTTAGTAAGATTCTCGAGCGGTGGATTAAAAGTTGTCTCCTGCCGATTTATTGTTAATATTTACATACAGCATTTCTGCAAAACAGGTGGTTAATACCGTAACAAGCTTTGTTCTGATTTGCTCCCCAGCTTTTCAAAGACGACATCAGGTACCTGCTGACCATGGACAAGCTGTGGAAGAAGAGGAAAGCCCCTACACCTTTGGACTGGCACCAGCTGAGGAACAGTGGTGCGTTTTTTTACATATCAATGTCAGAGGCAACTTGACAACTACCTGTTAAATGAGTTCGTTAAAGTTAGAGGCTTGTTTGCTGCTTGCTCATTCCACCTTGTTGAGAACCTCTGTTCTCCCAACAATGGCAGTGACTGTTGCATGTTAAGCAATAAACCAAAATCCCAAATGATCACAATCAAAATAAGAAACGTGGAATGGCATAGCAGCTATAGGTGTGAGTGTTGTGCGTTACAAAAGCCAAACATGTTAACAACTTGAAAAACAACAACTTGTCTGTCAGGAAAACAGTGAGCATGTATCTGGGATGCAAACTGTAGTTTAGCTTTAGGGCGAGCAGAAGAATTTTCATGGAACCAGATCTGTTCTTAAATGTATGTGCAGAGAAAAAAGCTTTTATAAAAACGGTACCACATGCTGCAGAAAAGGAGATCTTCTGAAGCATTTCACAAATGATGTTAACTTTGCAACTAGACAGCTGTGTTAAGTTGGTGACTTCATGCTTAAAATGGGCTTTACGTCTGTGTTTCTGTTTGTACTTTCAGATAGGGCTGGCAAAAAGAAGTCATTGCAATCAGTTTGTACTGATATTGTAATTGCTAGTATAATCATTTTAGAGGGAAAATATGAGTTCTGTGTTTGACAAGCACACCTCCAACAACATCAGAGGTCTGTCTCTGGCGTTAATTTGTTAACATTCCTATGTTCATCCAACTTGTTGGTGTGTCCCGGCAGGTCCTAAGGACGAGTCTGTGGGCTCAGGTTTGAAGGACCAGCAGATTCTGAGTGTTTGGGGTCTTTGTAAGATGTTCCAGCACAGTGTGGAGACCCTCCGCACAATGCTGCAGGAGAAAGGAGAAGGAGCCGAGCTAGTGTGGGACAAGGTAACGCACAAACACAGACTAATGAAAAGTGATTTGAGAAACCATAGAGTAACATACACCCGTCTATATAGGTCGATATGATATCAGCTTCACGTCTCAATACACAGCCATACATGAGCTTTCACTGCCTCCTCTTGTTCTCAGGATGACGCCCCAGCCATGGACTTTGTTACAGCAGCAGCCAACCTTCGTATGCACATCTTCAGCATGAACACGAAGAGTCGCTTCGACGTGAAGTGTACGTTTATTGTCTCACATCTGGAATCAAATCATTAATGTAGAAATGACCTAGTTTGATTTAATAATGAAAATGTTCTTAATTGGCTTTACATATCTTAATTGCATTCTATAGTTGTAGTGCACATTCAGATGCCCCTACTTCAAAGTGTTGTCTCCGTTTATTTCAGCCATGGCAGGGAACATCATCCCAGCTATCGCTACAACCAACGCTATCATCGCTGGACTCATTGTGCTGGAGAGCTTGAAGATCCTGTCTGGTGAACTGGAGTCCTGTCGCACGGTGAGTACCAGAACTGGTTAGTCCAGTCAAATGTCACAGCCTAAGATAGTCACCTGTGGTTAAAACATGTTTATCTAACTACACTATGCTAATGGTTAAACGGTTTAGAACTAAGAAAGAAAACCTGAGCGAGACCGGAAGGAGCGGCTTGTCACTAAAAAGACAGTGGTTAAAGTGCAGTAGCATTTTGTTCACTGATAAATAAACTGTACACGCAGTGCTTTGTTAACAGCTATATTCTTTATTTATATTGGACACACTTGGCAGCCTTGCATACATTGATAGATTAACACTTACCTTATAATAAAACGTAATCAACTTGAATCGGCTGGTTAGTGTTATTGATGAATCCGTGTTTTTCCTCCCCAATGTCTCTGCCATTGTTGGCCTCTTTCTGCTAATGCGTTCCCTTGCTGAAGCAGTCTGTGGCGGAGTAGTCTTCCATAGGCAGACGTAAATTAAGATTTTCCTTTTAGTTCTTGCTTTTTTTCGTAGGCAGATCATTAAATAATCGCATAGAATGACAAACTGCCAAAAAAGACTCCAGCAATATATTCCTCCAATCTCCAAACCCTACTACGAGCTCTGTGTTGTTCCACCTTTCACATTGCTCTTTGTTTCCCTCGTGTCCAGATCTTCCTGAATAAGTGTCCCAGCCTCAGGAAGAAGCTGCTGGTCCCATGCATCCTGGATCCGCCCTGTGCCAACTGCTACGTCTGCGCCAGCAAACCCGAAGTCACGGTCAAACTGAACGTCCACAAAGCCACCGTCCTCTGTCTGCAGGACCGGGTAATACGATGAACCTGTTTTACACCAACACGAAGGGGTGCTTTTGTCATTTATCCACAAAGATCTTGAACACAACTGAGTTCTAAATTATGCCAACTCTTTGTTTATTAAAAGTATTACAACTTTCCACCGCTTCAGTTCAAACGGAACATTTCTTCAGGTCATAGCTCCCACACTACACAAGATGTTCTTACTGTGCTCTTGGATGATGGAAGACCCAAATATGGGGCATCTCTCAAAAAGTACCAAGCCCTGCCAACACACAAAATACACATCAAAATAAGAAACAAAAAATGTGCAATAAAATCTGGTCATACCATTTTGGAAGAATAAATGAGCTTCTGTATGTACATAAAACATAGCTATAGATAACATGGAATGTAAAATGAAATGCTGTACATTAGAATAAATACTGATGACAATATATAAAGTAGATGTAGATATTTGGAATGTATAGATAAACAGTGTATTATAGACATATGCGAGTGGTGAGCTCAGGAGAACAGTCTTACAGCTTGGAGAATCATTGAGAATATAATCTACAGTACATTGTGTTTATCGAATGAGAATTATTGTTGTTGAATTGTAACAATTGCCTAGATCAGGGGTGTCAAACTCAAGGCCTGGGGGCCAAATCCAGCCCGTGAGTTCATTTTCTGTGGCCCCAAAAGAGCTTGCAAAGAATATAATATGTTTATTATACGGTTACATGCCGATTTACAGAAGCACGTTGCCAATAAACTACATGTCCCACAATGCATCTCAAATTAGACTTTTTTTCTTAGAATTTTCCTTTTTTTCCCAGAATTTGGCTTTTCTTTTTAAATCATATTGTGACATGCGCACTGAAGAGACTTGCAATTATTTGCCCCAGACTTCTTCTTTCAGACGTAGTTAATTATGTAGTTATTACCCTATCTGATAGTAATCCAATGCAGAGGCAAACATTTCATATAATACATTATTTTTTATATATATATATATATATTAAATATTTATATGTATTTTCATATAGTCTTAAAGTTACAACCAGCCCTTTGAGTGCAGCCATAATGCTAATGTGGCCCGTGATGAAATTGAGTTTGACCCCCCTGGCCTAGATGGTGTAATGTATCTGCTGTACATGTTTTATTATTGCCCTACTTGTGGTTGACTGGATTTTGTTTGCTTTAATCAGATCCTAAAGGAGAGGTTCGGCATGGTGGCTCCAGATGTTCAGATAGAGGACGGGAAAGGGACCATCCTCATCTCCTCAGAGGAAGGAGAGACAGACGGTAAGGAGGAAGCGGGAACAACGCAATGCATCACATGCAGCAATTCTTCATCTCCACAACAGAGGGCGGTCTGGCTGCGTTTGTTAATAAATAATCACATTCTGTCCAAAAAGGGGGAGGAAATAACAAATAAAAACATTTAGCATCTCTGTTAATGTGTGATTACACAACTGTGTCTACATGCGCGGTTTAAGAAGAGTTTGTCATTTCAAATGTATAAAATAAAAAGAGCAGTTCTGGATTTCATCCTGTAGCCTGGCACTGACGGAATGAGTGAGATGCTCATCGGAGAGAATGTTGTTCAGAGTAATGAAACAATAACAACTTTTATTTTTTTGAGAGTTGTGGATTGTTTATAAATGTAACAAGAACTCACATCAAATTCAGTTGATGAAAAACTGGAAATGTATTTGGGTTTGATTTCCTTTAAATGATTTGGGTTTGATTTCCTTTAAATGATTTGGGTTTGATTTCCTTTAAATGATTTGGGTTTGATTTCCTTTAAATGATTTGGTATTCCTGTATGACAGAATGGATTATGCCTACATGTCAAGAACTACAAATACATGTTTTTAGGTGTGGGTGTAACACCATTCCTGTCTGTCCTCCACAGCCAACAACCACAAATTTCTCGCCGATTTCGGGATCCGCAATGGCAGCCGCCTCCAAATCGATGACTTCCTCCAAGACTACACACTCCTCGTCAATGTCCTGCACACGTATGTCCCTCTGTGAATGTGCTGTGATGAATGAAATGCATTGTGAACAGTCAAATGTGTTACATTTGCATGATTTGCTTTGAATGGTGACTTAACAGAATAACTAATAAAGTCTGTCTTCTTTGGCAGTGAGGAACTGGAGCGGGATGTGGAGTTTGAAGTCGTAGGTGAAGCCCCGGACAAAGCTCCGCCCCCTCAGCCAAACAAGGAAGAGGTTAACAGCGTCACTAACGGCAACAAGGACTCTGCCCAGCCATCCACCTCTTCTAAAGGTCAGCATGAGACGAACACTTCATTTATTTCTAGTTTAATATGGTATTAAGTGTCTTTGTTAAATTCACTGAGCAGGAATGTATAAGCTATATTTCATTTTTTTCCCAGTGAGTGTGTGTCCAGGCCTTTATTTTATGTGCAGATATAAGAATCATATCTGTGAATCTAAAGTCCTATCAAAAACCAATGCACTGCAAGTGCTTTGTAATAGCAATTGACAACTCTAGAAAGTTATGCTGATTTTGTTCTCTTTTACTGTAACAATGGCAAGGTAAACAGTAAAGTAAAGCTTTCATGTTACAAACTAATCAACTAGGAATTTGCTCTCTCTCCAATTTGGTTGGCCAACACCTTCCATTGCATTCAAGAAAGAAGTTATGCTAGTTTCAAGGTGGCCTTGGTTAATGTATTTGTTCCTCTGTGCCATCACCCTCAATGCATACACAGACTGGTCCCATTCAGATTAGGGGAGCTGCCTTTTTTTTTACTTGAAAATATACATTGATTAGTTTTAAGTATCTGATTCCAGTAGTTTAAATGTAAATGTTTTCTTTTTTTACATCTCTGTGACAGAAATATAGCCATTTGAGCTTGTTATCTTGGGTTTTGCAAAAAACCTATCTGCATATTCTTTGGTTTTGTTTTTATAGACCAAACAACTCATAGACTCGCTAAAATAACCTTCCTTGCCAGAAGGTGGTACAGGTTTGCAGGTGGAGGACTGCAGTTTGACACTGCCTGTACTGAGGCTCGGTCATAGGATGATTTAAGCTTGGCGTGATGCATGGCCTCTTCTCGAGTCTTAAGTCGTCTTTAGCTGATCTACAACAACACAAAATAATTGCTGTGGATCTACAAAACTTACTTTATGAAGACCTCAATAGAGTGGTGCAGGGATGACGTATTTACCCGGAAGTAAGCTGCGCTCGGGTTCCCTCGACAAAAAGCAACGGGATTTCTCCAAAGGATTTTGGAAAATAGCTGGAAATAAGGTCTGTGGAAAACAAACCTGTTTTATAAATGCACGTTTTGTTCAGCCGGATAATTTCCACATGTCTACTTTTATCATTTCCGAATCATAAATCTAATCGCCTGAAGCAAAATGCTAACGTTATGCTATAAACGAACTACAGCAGGGTACAGCAAGGCAACTTCAACGTCACGCCAACTTAAGATCGATATTCAAACATACAGATTCAAAATTGTTCAAGTTGAAGTGTTTGTTTGAACACTTTGCAGGAGGCAGGGACTTGCTTTCAAGCAGAACAGGAAAAACAAACTTAGAGGAGTGTTTACGTGTTCGGTGTAATGACGTAAAACGTCCTCCACAACTTCTGTAGTCCTATTCAGCCACTTGGTAACCATCGTTTTTCAGACACGTTAACTCTTCAAAAGTCACCAGTTATTTTCCAAAAACATGTTAAAAAAAACGTTGACTCTGAGACGAGAGAACCGGAAGTGGTAAAATGCTAACTCACTTCTGGGTTTTAGGACTCGACACTGCACCACTCTATAGCAATTAGTTGTTTGTTTTGAGCATTCTGGTGTTGGTGGAAACAAATAGTAGTTGTTTCTTCACCATCTGTAAACACTGTTGTCCTCCACCTTTCAGCTCCGGCAGACGACGATGATGACATCATGGTCGTTGAATCTGACGAGGAAGGGGCGTCGTCCAGCTCGGCGGCAGCAGCAGCAGCACCATCCAGCGCCACCAAAAGGAGGCACTCAGATGCAGAAACCGGAGAGTCCTCCAGCAAACGTTTACGAAGGGACCAGTCGGGTGCAGCTGCTGCCCCTACCGATGATGATGACGATGACATCATCGCTCTGGACTAACCCCTCCTGCCTGAAGAACTGAGAACTCTTTGAACGCTTACCGTTTTGACTCGAGACTGACAGGTTTGAATAAAACACCTCTTTTATGACGAACAATTTACTGCCCTGCTTCATCTTTCGACACCTCCACCCCCCCAACTCTGTGTTTGTGCTTTCATACTCCAGCCGTTCTGACATGATGCTGTAAATAGACTTTACATTTTTAAATGTTTTGAAAAAACGGTAAACTTTTGTTATCCATATTATTCACTGGTCCCTATAAAATACATTTTTTTTGGGTATTTTTTTATAAACGTACTGTATTTTTCAGTCAGGGTGTTTTTGTGGTCAGGTAACAAAAACCCAAAACGTTTTCTTGGATTGTAACGATTGGTTGTAAAGGGACGGTGAGACCCAGGGTTCTGCAGCTTGTGCTACTGTAGGTGAGGTACAGATGGAAAAGGGCCATGATGTTCAGGGGGGTTGTTGGTCTGCTACCTCTTTTCTAGAGGTAAGATGTTTTGGATGCAATTCCCAAAAGTATGCAACAATGAGGCGTCCAGCTTTTAGAAAAGGGAAATAAAAGTGACAAAAAAATAGTTTAGGGGTATCCTGAAGGCTAATGATACAGGCTAGTAGTAGTTTAATGTTAACACGTTACAGTCAATTTTTATTAGCATGTTTTGGTTCTTTTTAAGCAAAGAAGCATTAAGAAAGAAGTGGTTTGACCTGAAGCAGTGGTTGCTTTCATACTATAGAGGATTCCTTCACTGAAGTAACATGAGAACCTCTCGCACAATGCACAGCAGTTGAGCTCCTGCGGTCTTCTCCAGTCCATCTCCTGTTTCAGTGTCCATCATTTCATATTTCATTGTGATCTGACTTGTTTTTGAAAGGCTAATGCCACTGGACCAACAATAAACTCAACAAAATGCAGCATGTAGTCTTGTTTATTTGACTCACTTTCAATTTAAAGGGCCCTATTATGTTGTTTGTGTTTTTCCCGTTCCTGTAGTGTGCATGTAAATGGTCTGTAAAGCCTGAATTGCTCGATTGGACTCCTTTTATTTACTTTCATAATATAATGACATCACTAAGTAACACTCTTGTTTCTATTGGCTAGCGCTCTGACACATTGTGATGAGTTTAGAGGCGGGACATATTTTGGCAGATGACTAATCCCAACAGCTAACCAATCAGAGCAGACTGGGCTCTGGTTTCAGACAGAGGGTGAAAAGAGGTGCTGCAGCACAGGCAGTATGAGAACATTAAAGCATGGAGACATGTCACAGTAGAATACAGATATGAACAAGAGCAGAATAGAGCCCCTTTAGTAAAGAAATCCCAATCATTTGGCATGTTTTTACTATACTACATATCCATCCTAATATTATAAACCGTAGAGGGAAAGTTTTCTATGCCATAAGCACTTGTTTATCGTGACTATGTGAAGGTTCAGAGAAAGATCTGAAGTAAACACTAATATCACGAGTCTGTTTCTTGTTCTGATCTATTTGCTAGTTTCAGGGATTCAAGTCTGACAGTCATGTGGTCACATTCTTGAGAAGAGTAACCTTTATGCAACACTACATCCCTCCACACAATACACACTACGATAAACAAGCTTGATGATAAATTGTTTACTTAGATGAAATACAGAAGAGAAATTCACAATGGAAACAAAACTAAAAATGGTAAACATAAATACGTTTCATGGACCAACGCAGAAAATATTCTCAGGCTTTTCTTTTCAAAATAACCTTTTCAAAACATGACTTTACTTGCTCTTCATTCAACGATACATAACAAATGTAAAAATGTAATTACTTTATCAGAAAATCTAATTATGATTGTATTAAATATTACACATAATATTATAAACTACCCCACCAGTCTGTATTACACCATTACACTTAACAGCTGCCTTAACATCATGTATTTCAACTACTTGCAATACTTCAATGTAATATTGTAATAATACTTATGTACGTTACTGTGCTGATGATAACTATTGTCGAATATGTACATGTACAATTAATTTGGATAAAAACAGATCCCACCTGTCTGTATTTAATCTGTTCTTCATCATCATCATCATCATCACCATCACCATTTACGCCCCTCGATGCAGGCCTCTGATTGGTCAACTCTATTGCCCCCCTCCTCTCACTTCAGCGCTGCGGAGCAAACAGTTTCTAACGGCCGGGCAATCTTATCGTTTATCGATTTGGTCCGTCACTGACGCTATTTATCCCGATTAAATGACGCCATAGCTTTAGGATAAACAGGTTCCGGGTTTCTGCGGTCACATTTTGAATGTGTGTAAAGAAAAGCCTGCCCCTTCCTCCGCCTCCCGGGCACACGGTAGGAGGGCAGAACAAGCAGAAGATAGTTTTGTTGTGAACAGACCGTGTTGTGTTTACCGAGCTAACTTTAGTGCTAACAGCTAGCGTCAAATAAAACAGCGCGCGGAAAAAACAAGTTTTGCATCCGCATGTTGCAAAGCTATTCACGTTAGCTTTATCAATATGGTGACTTTGTCATCCGTAATAAGACCTTTCGCCTCTCAGCTTCACCGACAGCTCTTCAGACACGCCAACCGTCACCGGATAACGCCCGCCCGGAGATGCAACCTCGCGGCATGTTCCAGCAAATATGTGCTGTCACAGAGTAAGTACTATTATATAAGTTAGCTGTGAACAAGGGGTATGTTTTACGAGCGTAAAAACACAGCAGCTCATTATCAAACTGCCTTCAAGGGGAGCATTTTAACGTCGGATATGACTGTAAACAGTGGCAGGTTGTGTATAAGCATGGAAGTGGTGTGGTTTTTGGTCGAATTGTGTCTCTTAAGCCTACAGGGCCCTGTCATTGTTGCTCACATAACATCAGTTAATGGTCACTTTTGTTGTCATCTGAAAACGTGCATTAGGAGCATTGGAAAGCCCGGGCTGGCCCTCCGGATCAGTGTGTTGACTCCGCTGTGTGTGAGATAGACCCAGGCTCCAGGGTTTCCGAACAGGAATGGTTGTCTTTATGTATAGGGCCCATTTGAAGCCCTTTCACCTAAATAGGGGCCCAGTATGTCAAACCACTGCATTATGTATATTGTGTGTAGAAGTAGGAAAAGTAGTCAGTTTTAACAATTTGTATTTACCAAAAAAGTGCAATAAGTACAAAGGTATACTTGCTTTCATAATAGTAATATATATTAAATTACTGGATTATTGATATATTAGTGTGTTTATCTAAACAGGAATTACTTCGAATACTGCTGCTTGAAACTTTTATTTATATGATTTTTTACAATATTGTAATATTTTGTATTCACTTATAATCTGAATCTGTAAAAAATAATGAAAAGCTGTCTGATACATTTAGAGGAGTAATAAGCACAATACTGGCTTCCAACATGTAGTAGATGAATAGAAGTACAAGGTAGCATAACATGAAGATACTCAGCACTTAGGTACAATGAGTAAATGTACTCCATTAGATGTCACCACTGGTGTCAGGAAAGTTGGTTTAAAATTATTATTATTTTTGTGTGCAATCTGAAAAAAGTACCTCACACTTTTATTAGTTTATGACTTTACTGACTCCGTCACATCTTCAATGTACAAATCCTTATTGAGGTTTGTTTTCCACATGTCTCTGGTTATAGTGCACAGAACCGAGATCATGTGATACACGTAACATAACATGTTCAAATGAAATGTTTATTAGTGCAGTTATAGCACAGTAAGTCATGATGAAACATGTTTTATTCAACATGGAGAGCAGGTCTTTCGTTTTTTATGCATTAGACATGAGTCATTCTCCTTTAGAAAATGTTGTTCCCATGGAGTATACAAGACTCCGAAGCTCGTCCGACAAGTCCTAACAACTTCCTCACCACACCCAGTGACAAATTAAAAGATGAAACAAATACGCCAGTGCAGCAGAGCTTTAATGTTCAACCGTAATCATAAACAGAGTTCATATTTAACTTTTACAAGGTGTTTGTATTGGGCGCTCTCTGTCCAAAGCTTTATGGATTGTCGGCCAATAGAAATGTGTTTTTTCGAAATCCTTTGGCCTACCTTTTGCCTTCTGCTTTCCCCACTCCCCAGGTAACAACATGTGACTTACAGGAAAGGGACAGTCTGTGCGTCCCTGATGTAGAGAGGCATGTCAGCATTTCAAAATGCCTGGTGTAAGGTCTGAGCACCTCTTGTCCTCAGTCAGCCATTGATTTTCATTACATTTCTATACCGTGGGCTTTGCATATACATACATCATTTAAACTATAGTTACCGTCCCGTTAACACGTTTAGGTGCAGGGCACAACATCATCACCATTTACCAGATACATGGTGATCAAATATGCATGTGGCTATTTGCATCACGCACTCATGGCTGTTGGACACAAACGTTTATTTTGCACTTTTTTTTGTTGGTGTTTTGTGTCATTGTGGGCGATGTTTGAAATCAACAAGAAGGACTGCTATATAGCAAGCATATTTAATTTGTATATGATTTTGTGTTCAATAATACAAAGCACCGACTGAATCTTTTATAACCTTTCACACGCATTCAAGCGTTTCAGAGTTGCCGGCGGTTAGCCTAACCTGCCTGTCATTGGTTGGAAACCGGAGAATCCAGACTATAAAGTATGAACATAAAGTTATTGTCCTTTGGAATTGTTCTTAAACTTACATTGTCATTGCATGGTTTTGCATTGAAGACTGTTCAAATATGTCTGCTTGTTTGCCTGCTTGATGTTCCTACTGAACCCATTTGAAAATCATTGGTAACAGCAGTTGACTGGAATATAAAAACATTATAAATTCAAACTCAGGCTTTGGAAAATGGTGTCAAGTAATGCGAGTGTTCTCATTCAAACCAAAGCCTTGTGCTAAATGGCTCGACACATTCCACTCTCTGCTTCCAATCAGACAAAAAGCATTTTTTAAATTTACATTTATTTGTAGGTCTCTTCTTTGTAAATGTTGACTCATTAATCATTGTGGTATCAAATGTTTCAAGCCAACATTTTGTTGATGCAGCTTCACATTAAAAGCGTTGTTAAATGATTGAAGCAGCTAATGGCCGTGTCATTTCTTCACCACAAAAGCATAGAAACTTTGTTAATGGGGATATCAAAAAACTATAATAAAAAGAAGAATATTTAGTCATCCTTGCAAGATATGGACTTATTCAGCAAACACTTTTTTGTTTTAACATTATACTAAAAGAAGCACAAAGGCAGAACGGAATACACATAGTGTCCTCATCCTGCAGCCCTAATCTGCACTTTGATAGCATAGCTTGACTGGTTACGGTTGCTCACGGCATGGCTCAGAGTGGTGATGCTGGCGGTTAGAAAATGCTATTTTAGATTTGTTTCATGGCTATATTGAGTGAACACGCATCTTGATCATCGGCCCAGCAGAGCTGATGTTTAGTGGAGGAAGTAAACGTAGTTTCTGGTTACAGGCTGTTGATGTAGACTCAGCTGGTGTTTCAGAGCTAGTTATCCACACATCTGGGGACCATGTGGCGCTATCAGGACATGTGACACCATGACACTGACACGCCACGGCTGGTTTTCTCACCCGGCGAACGAGCATGAATCGGCTTTGCAAGCAGTTATTCTACGTCTGTCCAATAGCAGAGTCCTGTAGCCAACTCTCCCAGGAGGAGCCGCTGAAATCTGATGAAGACGAAGGTCAGCTCCCAGTCGGACTTGTTCAGCTCGGCTCTCAGTGGAAACCTTAAGCCCTGTGACAGATGAATGGACATGCAAACAAAAGACTGAGCTGCCTTTGTGCCCTTTGACAACAACACCTTAAGGGTTTTTGTAGAATGTACAACCTTTTACTCCATTTTTACCGTAATATTTTTTTTGGGGGGTTTCATAGGATAATAGAAATGAGAAGGAGGGAGGAAAGGAAAGTGAGCGGAGTTTGGTGTAATTAGGAGTCAGGACGTTGACAGACATTGGCCCGAGCCGGCAGTGTGACCGGCCAGAGGTCCCGGTCGGTTTCCCCCGCTGTGGAGGGGAGCTGGGCGTGCCAGAACATTCCGCGTGTCAGATTCAGTACAGCCAACCCACTTCTCTCTTATTTTGTAATTTCCTTTTGAGAGGACTAGAAGGAAGTACTATTACTCACTTCTTCCATATGCATTCAGTTCCTTTAAACAGCTCAAGGAACAAGATGGACCTTTGTGTCTAGCACTGAGTCATTTTTCTAATATTTATTAAAGAGTTTGTTTTTAAAATGGACTGCTGTAGAATGAAGGAAGCAGCCGAGCACAACATGAAAAGTAGGTGTCGGCATTTTCAGTTTGTTGTGTGTCTTCTTGAACAGCAGACACGAACAAGAAGAAGTCCTGGCTGTTTTTTTATTAATATGACTTTTCTCTTGAATTGACTTCTTCTCCTTTCTCTCCTCCAGTGCATCCCATGTGGCAGGAACCCCTCGCGATACCAGGAGGCGATCGCCAGTCTCCCATCGACATCGTGGTCCGGAAGAGCGTCTACGATTCTGAGCTGAAGCCTCTGGTCACTGACTACGACCCGCAGACCTGCCAACAGATCTGGAACAACGGCTACTCCTTCCTGGTGGAATATGATGACACCACAGACAAGTCCAGTAAGTACTCTTCTGTGTCTGCTAGGTTTAAATCGTCTTAAAACATCTCAAGATGTGTTAACATTTACACCATCTTCCCTTTTCATCTGATTCAAGGACATGTCAGTATGGGGAATGTTTTGATTCACAAGAAAGGATTATCCACCCCTTAAAGAGCCCTCTGTGTGTTAGAGAACCCTGTCATCAATGCTACACTTAAAGCTGTTGATACAAAGCAGAATAGGTCTGGTGACTGTCACGTGACTCCCGTGATCTCAACAACTACCATATGCTATCTTTAAAGTGATGTTAACCACCGGGCTCCACTCAATCAATCAAAGCATACGAACTAATCACAAGTGCTTTTTAAAGGTGTCACGTGCCCTCAGTCTGCGCATAAAGACTTAGTGAGGTGGTGAGGGAACAACACAGGTTAACAATGTTGAGAACAGCCTTTTATCACCAGTTACACACAAAGGAAACAATGGAGGGATCACGGCATGCCAGCGGGTACTTTAAGTACACTCTTTAATATACCACCTTATCTTTCCTTTCCTTATCTGTCGGTAGTATTACTGGAATGTACGGGGTAATGAAAAGTCCTTGCCAAACAGGAGATAATTGCCTCTGCTATACAATATGTCCTGGATGGAACCTGTTCCTCAGCAGACGTGCTCTGTGGGATCATTTCCTCCATTTGGAGGAGGAAGCAGATACTAGACAGACATTTGATTCTTTTGGATGACGAACATTATGTTCTTTTAAAAGGATTGTGAAAGCTGTTCATTGTTTCTTCTAGGTCAACAGCTGGGGTGGGGGGTGCGCTAACACAAATACAACACAATAAACTGCTCTCAAATGTTAAGTTTCTTCTCAAATGTACACTACTTGTCTTTTAGCTGACAGTTTTTTCAAGAGACATTTTCGGGGACACTTTGAAATGTTGGCTGAGGATCAAACGGCTCACTATCCGATTAGTAGGTGCCTATATACCACGAGCAACAGTCACACCACAAACCTCACTGGGGTTTGAATTGGCCTTTAACATTATTATATACAATTATATGGCAAACCCGCCTGTAAAGTCAAAGTATGGCGCACTGATCCGTATGTTCTGATCCGAATATCTTTCTGGTGCAGCGGTGAAAGGAGGCCCTCTGCAAGACAAATACCGACTGTGCCAGTTCCACTTCCACTGGGGGGAGAGCAACGCCTGGGGGTCGGAGCACACCGTGGACAGGAAGCTGTTCTCTGCAGAGGTAGGTACCGTGCTGTATCATGCAACAATACATTAACACCCAGCAGGTAGGGAGCACCAAACATAGATCATTCCGGCAGGGAGGTCTGACTCAGAATACTTCTGTAATATTACCGATAAGAAAAGGATATCTGCGGGAGAATAACTTGATTCAAAATAAATAGAACCCACGAAGCATATCCATTCACTTTTATTACAATCATATTTCATACCCTTGAGGCATTTATTGTATCTGCCTCGCAATATTGTGAGCATGTCCAGGGGGTGTACACAATAATAAGAACACTTTGCAGTATAAAACAGTGGTGCAGTGATGATGTATTTTGTGGGCCGGACCGTGAGGCTCCATCAACAAAAAGCAATGTGATTTATCCATTGGGTTTTCAACTGCTTGTTGCTGAGCAACATAAATATGACCAATTAGAGGGTCATTGGTTCGATGCCCACCTCTTTGGCAAGACATTTAAAGGGCCCTATTATGCTTTTTTTGTTTGTTTCCCCTTTCCTGTAGTGTGTGATTTAGGTTTGAGTGAATGTAAATGGTCTGCAAAGGCTAAAATCCCTGTGTTCCCTCTAAAGGGAGTTTCTCTCCCCCCCCCCAACATAGTGACACCACTACGTAACACTCCCAATTCTACATTGTACGGGATAGGCTAAGGGGCGGGACATCTCTAAGCAGTTGACCAATCACAACAGAGCCGGCCAGCGAACCAGTCGGAACAGACAGGGCTCTGGTTTCAGACAGAGGGTGAAAAGAGGTACTGCAGCACAGATAGTATGTCAACATGTCATTTCTAAAACATTTGTACATACAAATGCGCTGTGACGTGTGTGCCAGGTGTGTGTGGCCAGGTCATCAAGAGGAGAACAAATCAGATGGGTGTTTAAAAACACAGCTATTTCAATAATGGAGAGAAGAAAAAAACAGTTGGTGCCCAAATCGTCCCCTAAGAAAGAAAAGAAGAAAGAGAAAACATGTCACACTATGCTGTTTAAACATCATAGGTGTTGACTTACTTTACGATCTCATTTATTTTCTATTCGTGTGTCCTTCTGGAAATCTCTGGAAAGAGAGTTGTGATTCAGGCATGTCTTTTAAACCAGCGGTATTTCTACATTTCCTTTTTATATCAATAAATCCAAATTCAAACATAGACTGTTTATTTTCTCTCAGTGTGAGGGACATGAAACCAGTTCTGTTGCCTAACCCCACATATGAACACCGAATATCTATTTTCACGTTGTTCCATTAACTTTAGGACGCTTATGTAACACAAGGTTGCACTAACTGTGCGTGTGTTCCTCGGCAAAGCTCTTGTTGTAGCAATGGGAATGTGTCCGTGTCATAGTTGTCATCACTCGGCAGTCTTTGTGTGTGTGTAAGTGTGTAAGTGTGTGTGCAGACAGGATCAAGTTACAGTCCTGTCTGACAGCATTGAAGCTGTCAAAGACACTGCACATGATTAGTGCTGTGGGTAAATCTAATTGAGTTACCTTTATGTATTTTTCCGTACCCGGTTTATAGAAAATGACTTATTTCGATGTTTGTTCTTTAGTTTATTCATCCATAGTTAGGGCTGCTCAATTAATAGTATTTTAATCTCGATTTTGGCTTGCAACGATTACGAAAACAACATAATAGAAATAAAACAATTATTAATTGTATTTTTAAAAAAAAAAGGTAATTGTTTTGTTATTTATTCTAATTTTTTTAATTGTTTTTTCAGTTGAATTATACTTAAAGTTCAGGGTAATCAACTGTTAAAAACATACTGTTCACATTTTATTTTTCAATAAATGGATGTTTTCAAAGTACATGGATAATCGTTTTTAATAATCATGATATCAACTATTGACCAAAAATAATCGTGATTATGATGTTTGCCATAGTCAATCAATCAATCAATCAATCAATCAATCAATCAATCAATCAATCAATCAATGTTTATTTATATAGCCCAAAATCACAAATGTTACATTTGTCTCAGTGGTCTTCACAGTTTGTACAGAATATCAGTATGACAATACGACACCCTCTGTCCTTAGACCCTCTGTCCTTAGACCCTCACATCGTACAAGGAAACACTTCCAAAGAAAACCCAGTTTAAAGGGAACATGGGAGAAACCTCAGGGAGAGCAACAGAGGAGGGATCCCTCTCCCAGGACAGACAGACGTGCAATAGATGCCGTGTGTAAATCGAAAAGATAATACATTTCTCTGAATAAGGACCTGGTGCACGGTACACTGTAACAAATAAGATTGGCTGCAAAGTTTTCCAGGTCGGATGCGTAAGACTAAAAACGAGGCTTTCAAAGGAGGTATAATTTAATTTTGGTTTAGTATTGATAAGTAAACTTGAGTCATAATCGCACAGCCCTAGTCATAGTCGACTTTTGACTGGTACTTTTGAATTATGCACAAACCGATCTGCTGCTCTTCTACACATGCACTGAATTGTCCTAAATATATGGTATTTTAGGTATGTTTTAGAATGAAAAAGGTCACAGGAAAAGGACAAGTTTCTTCATGTAAAGCCCCACAAGTGAAATTAAACAATAGCTATACTACAGTATGTTTCTTTATCTAAAACAATGATATAGCTTGGGCTGTTCTTGCCTGTTCCGTTTAATTTGTTCTCCATTTATTTAGCTTTCAGTTGGGACAGAATGATTGGGCTAGGGTTTAAAAGATCAAGGCTATGGGATACAGACACACACACACACACACATAATTGTAATCTGCAACACTGCTTTTGTGCAGTGTATATACTTTTTACAGTTAAATGTTGTTATTACTCTCTGCTACTTTCACTACTTTAATATGTTCATTTTCTTTATAATGCTACTACTTCTTATTTTAAGATGGCTGATTTCAGATGATGTATTTGTGACCTGCGTGTGTTCACAGCTCCACTTGGTGCACTGGAACTCTGATAAATACAGTTTGTTTGAGGAGGCGGTGATGGAGGAAAACGGGCTGGCTGTCATTGGAGTCTTTCTGAAGGTGCACACGTCACACATGGAACGCAGACATGTTTCAGTCGATAACCTGTTTTGCATATGCAGCTTTAAACTGACAGATTCATGAGTCTGATCCTTGTGTAGGTGGGAAAGAGACACGAAGGGCTGCAGAAACTGGTAGACGCCCTGCCTGCTATCAGACACAAGGTTAATGCACACACACACAAATGCACACACACCACATTCCTGCTTTTTGAAGATAACATTCTGATGCCTTATATAGATATATTGACCGATATAAAATCTATACAAAATCTGATACGGTTTGGTAACACCGGCGCCCTCTGGTGGTTCAGTAAAGACACCCAGGAACTATATTCACAAGCAAAATCCCAAACTTTAAAAAAATCTATCAACTAATTCCTGTTTGCCGATCCATATTCGACCAATTGGATCGCTCATTGAATAACCGTTGAGATGTAATACTTGTGTGACATTGCGTGTTGCACAGTGTCAGTGTTTCAAATACCAGGAACTATAATGCGAAAGATGTATTCAATACATTATTAATTGTTATTAATTAATCTACCAGTTTAGAATTGACCGATCTTGATGCTTAAACAGCCTAGGAGTTACTAGTGTACTTCATATATGTGTATATGTTGTTGGTTGTACATGTTTGCTCTTCTTTCACATCACTGCTACTACACTGCTTATCTCTAATATTGTCTGATAAGGCTGTTGTTTGCCCGATAAAAGGAAATGCGACAGTTGTATACGGCATATTTATACTGGATAATGATAATTGTATTACTTAGATAATATCTTCATTCTTCTATGGTTACCGCCTGTGCTGTAATGATAATGACGTTTTTCACGGATACATGAATGAGTATAGTATAACAGGAGATATGAATAGTATAGTGTTTTATCTTTTAAATATAAGAACTTCTGTTTGCACAGTGTATGCGTCTGCTATGATTTTGCGTGTCTCATGCCCGTAACATTAAAATAATTTCTTCTGTCGTCTCTGTGTGTTTGCAGAACAGTGTAGTGGATTTCAACCGGTTCGACCCAGCCTGTCTGTTACCCAGCAACACTGACGACTACTGGACCTACCACGGCTCTCTGACCACCCCCCCTCTCACTGAGTCCGTCACCTGGATGGTGATGAAGCAGCACATCGAAGTCAGCCATGACCAGGTGTGTGTGAGATTGAAACTAAATATCTTTACTTCTTGCATGTCCATTCTTTATGTTTTAAACACGGTGAACATGATGCAGCATTCAGAGACCTCTTTTCCTCAGGAGTTGGCAGAGAGACCGAAACGGAGCTAAAAGAAGATTCATTATTTACATTTGACAGGAGTCAAGAAACCTAAATGCTAATGTTTCTCTCTGGCGATCTTAAGTGTTTCTTTCAGTAGCAGTTATATTTTCAAGGTAAAAATGAAGCAGCGTATCAGCGGTCCTTTTCAGTCGAGCATTGCAACAATCCTGACCATCAAGGGGTGTGCCCAACTCTTCCAACAATGAAGGGAGTAACACTGAGCTGAACGAACCCGCACGGCAGCATGCTGTTCCTTAAGATGTGCACCCTTCTACAAACCGGATGATCTAAATGAGCTGACTGTGTCTGTTCCTCCTTCAGCTGGCGGTGTTCCGCAGCCTTCTCTTCACCTCAGCTGATGAGGAAGTGCAGAAGGGCATGGTGAACAACTTCCGCGTGCAGCAGTCTCCGTGCGGCCGCACCGTGCGCTCCTCCTTCTCTCCCTTCCTGCAGGAGGCGCCGTCGGCCGAAGAGGGCAAACACTGACAGCGCTGGAGCCAGAACACACAGTAAAACACACCTTGACTCTGTGCCCGGACTCTGCTTTCCTCTTGTACTCGGTCACCACACACACACACTTTTAAGCTTGGTGACATTTCATCACAGGATCTTCAGTTTTACTGCGAATGGATTTATCTTTTAATACAAACCATTTTTGATTTTGGTGCAGACTAAATCGCAAGAAAGGACGGTTGCTGTGGGGAAATACTTTGTTTAACTGACTTTTCTTGAACAGAAATCCTATTTATTCTACATAACAGTCCATTAGTTACAGCACGTGTGGGTTTTACCTGCAGCTCAGCGTAGAACGCGCTTAGGAAACAAATCAGCAGCACCATGTGCTGGCCGCAGTCTGTGCTACACCGCTCACTTCCTCTGTGATGTTTATATCCATACAATGATACAGCAGGAAGCCCAGGAGATTTAAAAATAGAAAAGGAGTTATCACTGTTCGACATGTCTCCAGTAGAATACACAATGTATCATCAAGGGCTTTTAATCCTGTATGGCGGGTTGGTGGGTTTATCGTAGATGTTATCATGTATACATTAATAAGATGATTATAATGTATGTTTTTAAAAGTGTTACAAAGAGATGATGCTGTCTATAGGACATCTGGCATTCAGGAACCCTCGTTTCTTACAGTATGTGACGTTCAAACATCCCTCGCACACAGAAGGGTTCTAAAAGAACCATTACTTTGCGCACACAATAATGCCAGGTCACTGTCGCACATACATGCTGATTGAGAGAAGCAGTTCCCTCCCAACATCCTTCTTTCTTTCTCTTCTTTTTTACAGAAGTTTCAAGCATTCAAACTACAGTGCCTTAAATATTCCAAATCACTGCCATGCGTTTCACCAACACAGGCCTTCAGCACACTGGTAGAGGAATTGGTTAACCCGGTGGTTCCCAACCTTTTTCAGTCGGGCCCCCCTTGTGTCATTGGAAACATTTCTGAGCCCCCCCTAATCCGCTTCCCACCGAGATTGGTAGATTGAATTGTATATAGTTGTACAAACATTACATTTTCTCTGCTAATTATAAAAAGATCCAACGATAATGTTATATTTGATTATGGATTGAACATGAACAAAAGCGCTTGTCTTGGCAGATGATCCTGTTCCACTGTGAATAATGAGGCCTAATTGAAACAATTACAAATACTGCTGATCGATCCGGTTCTTTAACAGTATTTGTATACGTTGTTTTTTAGGGGGAAAACTAAACCAAGTAGAAACAGAATTCACATTGATTCATTTAATGTATCGTGTGGATTATGGGCTGCTAGCACAGATAACATAGGCCTACCTGTAGTGGTGGTAGTACGTAGATTTACTCAAGTACTGTACTTATATTGAGGTACTTAAGTGTTAAGTACTTCTCCCACCTTACACGTAATTGGGGCAACAGAACTCCGAGTTAAGGAAGTTGAAGACGGTGCATCTCTCCGTATGAATATGATGCCTTTTGGCCAGCTGATGGACAGATTGCAAACGAGCATTGACCACATCTCTGGTTTGGTTGGTTGAATGTTGTCTTGTTCACACCTGTCTGAGATGAATCAAAGTGAGATGGTTAAACAAATTGAAAAGTTACTGTTGTGGTTCGGGAAATAATTACGAGTATTTTACTGTAACGTAGAATCTCGGAAGTAGTTTAAATTTCTTCAATCTTTTTAAATTGAAGTCAAACTGACAGGTGACATAGTGGGACCAACTGAATCACAACGCCTGTCAAGCACTTTGTTCATATTGGCTTTCACTGCTTCCCAACTAAAAGTCATCTCCCATTTCTTTCTGGGAAGCTAAGCCTCTTCCTGGGGTTTCTTTTACACAACTCAAATTAGCATCTACTATTAGCAGCGGCTACTACAATTCCAAGCCTTCGTGATTTTAATAAGAGCTAAACAAGTTTGTAACACCCAAGAAATGTTTGCACAAATACTTCCATCGTCATAACTTGTTTTTATGCATCTCTAAAACAAAATCTGTGTTATCTCTGCCGGTTTAAATCTCGTACAGCGTATACTGTTACTACAGACATGTCAGACCCATGGGAGTATGGGAAATGGTGTTCAATTAAAGGCCACTATAAACCACATATTGTTAAACATGATAGTAGGGTGATTCAAGGAAACAACTGGAAAGCTCTTTTTGCTGATGCTGGATTTTTGTTTGATTTTCCACTTTTAAAATGTATTTTTTACTAAAAACCAAAAGCTCTACTTTACTGCGGCTTTATTTTATCTTCTTAACGAGCACTTCATGTCCCTTATGACGGGTTTACGACCATCTACATAAATCAAACCCTCCTTTGTCTTTTTCACTTGATCCAACAACTCTGCAGAAACATTGCAGATGAGGATTTGGTCCTTTCAACAGAAAGGGCATCCTATGCAATCTTGCATCATATAAAGAAGTCTGGCAGTGTGCCTGTTTGGCTCCTGGCCAGTAGCTGCTGTACTCTGGGTGAATCTTACTATGCAGCGCTATTAGAGAGAGAAGGGTTGGGTTGAAGAAAAGAGAGTAGGGCGGATACAAAGTTACAGGGAGTAACCCAACTTGGAATGATCTGTAATTCCTCAGACATGCCTGGTCATACGTCTTTTACTTTAGAAGAGGAATTTGCACTAAAATCCAGAAACCTGCTTGTATCTGGCTCCTTCTAGTTTCCTCTGACGTACAGTTGAGTTGGGGGAGGGGCGGGAGGTCCCGGCTGTCTTTATAATCCTAGGGGAACAATGCCACAGTCCAAAGGGGGCCTAAGCTTCTTAGAAATAGCCGTTTCTTCCCTCCTGCCCATCAGGCATTCAAACCCTGCTCCCTCGCCCCCTGGCCCCCGTGGACGCCATCTTCTGAATGAACGGCCTTCAAATGCATGTCAAAGATCCCACTTTATGCAGATGATGCTGTTATAAAGGCTTCATATTTACTAGAGAGACCCTGTCAGAGTGGACGTTTTGGGAATGTTTCTTGGTTGCTTTTTTCTTTTCTTACACATTCAGCGTTTCACGGAGACGAGGGACTCGGTACTGCCTTCATCTCGCTCAACCATGTATTTGAAATGGTGCACCATTGGCTGCCTTCATCCTCCATGGCATTTACTCATATTCCTTTTTTTAATGCCTTTTTTCAAACTTGAATTCAATGTCAATTATTCCAATGCAAATATTGGGGGAAATGTCCGTCTACATTGCCTTTTGTTTGCAGATTTGTATCACTGTCTGCCTTTCGAACCATATTAGAGGACTCCGTCATGATGCTGTACTTTTCTCATGACACCATGGATACTTGTCCCTGCCACGTGTAGCCCAGTGTGATGTTTTAGCAGGTGTATGCAGTACATATTTGAGCTGTTTATTTGTTTAGTGGGCAGCCGACATTCCTGCCCTGTGGGGCTTCAGCTGGCCCCCCTCCCAGCATGCTTTGCTCCACCTGGATGGCTCCTTATAGGCAGCTGTGCAACCATGATGTGTTTGTCTCCCTGCTCCAGAGGGGTGGAGGGAGAATGTTGCAAACCACCCAAAGGTGTCGCATGATATAGATGTAAAAATGATTGTAAAGAAACTGATATATATAGATGGTGTATAACAATAAAGTATGTGTGATGTGAAAAGGATCTATATCTCGGTGTGTTTTCTTTACTTGCTTTCCTATGTAGTGAGACACCTGCATGCAACAATGTTTTCAGTTTGTCCATGGGAATACAATATCCCGGGAACAACATGATTAAATGTGATCACATTTGGCACATAAATCCACACCGACTCGATGATGATCTGATCAGATTTCCCAATTTGTGGAAAGTATTTTACTAAATTTAATACAGCATTTCCATGTATCGCTAATTTTATACTTCATACACTCCATTACATTTCAGAGGCAAATATCCTACTTGTTACTAGTGTTGTAGTACTCGAGACCGGTCTTGAGTCTCCAGACCACGTTTTAAAGGTCTTGGTCTTGTCTCGGAATCGACTGCATTTGTCCTCGGTCTCTCGGTCTCTGACCTATAGGACTCGGAATTCTCGATAATTTGGATACACAAACCACACATTTGACTAATTTACTGTTTTTAAATGAAATCACTTTTTGAATAAATATGATGAAGTTGAATTGATATGTACTGTTTGTATGTGGGTCTTTTTATGATGATGTGGATATTTCAGATCAAATATATGGTTTCTTCCATATTTTATTGTAAGTGTATTATGTAGTGTTGGTTCCGGTCTTGACTCAGTCTCGCCTTGCCTTGGTCTTGGTCTTGACTTCGTCTCGACCTCTTAAAGCCTTGGTCTTGGTCCACTCCGCTCTTGGTCATGACTTGGTCTCGGTTAAGGTGGTCTTGACTACAACACTACTTTTTACTCCACTACATTCATGTTACATTCACACCAGTTTCTGCATATAGAAACACATACTACTATCTACACAGTATATCTCTTACCTACATGTGGTCCACATTGACAAACTGAAATGCTCTTACATGTGTCAAAAGAGGATCATTTAACCAGTGTAATATAATAGTGTGAAAAGATTCATTCTGCCAAACAAGTACTTTTACTGTTGATACTTAGCTGATAACTCAGACACGTATTTTATTTTATTCCGAAATGGGCTATTTTAAGTAACATTTTAAAAGCAGGCTTTTACTTGCAGTGGAGTGTTTGAAGACCATGGTATTTGTGTATTTGTTTTCAGTTAAGGATCAGAGTATTTCTTCCAACCCTAGATTTCGGTGGTCAAAGCTCAAGGTCACTGTCACCTAACGAAACACTTGTTTGGGCATAAATCAAGAACTAGCACGCTAATAATGTTACTTTCAAAAATATCCCTATACTATCAAATGAAGTGATGACATTTTGGCAGTGGTGGAATTTAACTACATTTACTCGCGTACAATGAAGATTTACTTGACTTCAGTGTTTTCTTTTCATGACACTTTATTCTTCAACTCCACTACAATTGAAAGACAAATATTATAATGTTAACTTCACAACATTTATTTTACAAGTTAAGATGTTTACATACAAAATAAAAGTTTCTAAATTTTTTTAACTTTTGTTGTAAATGAAACTAGCCAACAGTTTAAACAAAGAACAGCTGATTCGGTTCGTCAACGAGCCAACTGAGAGATAATTAATGATCGTTTACAAATATATATGTAATTAGATTTTTAACACTTATCTAGTTACATATGTTTTCCAAACCTTTATCCTCATTGGAGAACTGAAACACAAGACAAATATGATGTGTTTATTAGTAAATAATAATATAGAATAATAAAACACTTAAGAGCCACTCTGCAAGATTAGTACTTACATTTTTTGAAACATTTACATACATTTTGCATAATTCTATACTTTTACTTTAGAATCTTTGTCAATGCAGGATTTTAACAGAGTATTTGGACAGTGTTGTATTACTTGAGTAAAGAATCTGAATACTTCTTCTTCCTCTGCATTTTAGACACACATGGAATTAAACTGCATCTTAACTGGTTGGGGGGGGGGGGGCATACATGTACATACATTACAAGGCTGTAATGATAGTCATTTCAATGACAGCTGTTTGAACTTAATCGAACCTGAAAAGCCAAATTGAGTCTTTAAAAACGTTCACAGATGTTCTAAGAAATGTTTACATCCCATATATATATATATATATATATATATATATATATATGATCTATGGTACATCCTCATTGTTCCTTCTTTTCTCATAGCATGAACCACGAGTTTGACAATAAAAACTGTGCCTCTTTCTCAACCCCCGATTTCTTTGAAGCCTCGTTACACAGCGGGGGGGATGTTTGATGACCCCCGCCCGGGGTCCTGAGGGTGGGTTGTTTCAACTCTTTTATACACTGTTACAACAGGCGGGTGTGATTTGGGTCTCCACCTGGTTCTAAAGAGATGGCGATTGAAGCCGACCTCTGGGGGTGTTTATTGTGTTTGGCTGCGGCGAGATGGCCCGAGTGTACCGGGACACTCAGTCTGGACTGGGCTTCCCTTGATTGTATGAATGGACAGACTGACTGGAGTCCAGGAGCTTTGAACTCTACATTGTTTGTGTGTGACTCTGAGCATGAGCATGTTCCTTCTAGGAGGCGAATGAGAGGCTGCTAAAATAGGTGAAAATGGCAGGGATTATTTAAAGGAATGGTCCACTCATTAGATAATTAATCAAAACTTCAGTATTTAGTGAAACGTTATGTTTAAACCATACCCTGAAGAAATCAGCGATATTCCCCGGTAAATAATGATTTTATAGCTCTTTTTTATCAAGACCTGTATATTCCGTCTGGCCGCCGCCATGTTTGCCATTTTCAGTAGTCACGTGATGGTCGTGACGTCATCCATGCGTTCACTTTGTCAACACACGGAAACATGGTGGAGTATTTCAGTTCGGACTCGTCAGCAGAGGAACCAGTTTTGACCAATGTGAAGAGATTGGATGGGGGAATTCAGCCATACATATCAGTATGACAATACGACACCCTCTGTCCTTAGACCCTCACATCGTACAAGGAAAAACTTCCGAAGAAAACCCACAGTTTAAAGGGAACATGGGAGAAACCTCAGGGAGAGCAACAGAGGAGGGATCCCTCTCCCAGGACGGACAGACGTGCAATAGATGCCGTGTATAAATTGAAAAGATAATACATTTGCAACATAGGTAGTCCAAATGTTTGGAAATGCATGTGTGTATAATGGGAAGATGATATAAGATACTATATGTATGCATGTAGTACCACCCTTGCTAGCGATTCCCTCTCTAGTTTAGCATACTCAGCTTCGTTGTCCCTGGCCATAGAATCACGATGTTATGGGGCCGGAACAACTGGGGGGAAATACACACTAGCCGGTACTACGCTATATGGAAAGGCCACCAAAAACTGTCCTGGCCTGGACGCTAAAGGACGTTAAAACGGGGCTAGCCGCTGCAATGGAAATGCGCTATAACATACCTTATTCTTACTCCGAGCACTACTTCTGCTCCTCCGTCGCTTCACACTTGCAGAGGGCGATTTCTCTACTGGCCGAACTGGTGTCCTGGTCGGTGATGACACCAGAAAGACCGATGGTACTGCATCTCAATTGAGTAATGGTTGTTCTTTAAATCCCATGTTATGTTTGATCATACTCTCAGAGTAGTCGTCCGGAAATGTGAAATGTTCGCTGCATACATGAGCCTGTGAATCTCTCGGTTCGGGCCGGCCACATTCCGCTAGCCACTGCCTCCGAATGTACTTCTTATGCTTACCTTTTGGCAACAGATGGACCCGAGCATTCCGTGGATTGTTCCTATCCGAATTATGGCAATATTTCGCAATACAGTGAGGCATATTTGAATAGAGAAACTACAGTAAATAACATGGAGATCAACGTGTCTTCGAAAACCAAACGCATGGATTACGTCACGTCCGGGAAATGGCGGCGCCCACAGTGTTGATGTTATTTCGGTATATAATCAGTTTAAAATCACTGATAATGTCATCGGATTAAAAAAAAAAAGAGAGAGACTGGTAGAGACTGGTCTGTTTTATCGGATGATAATTTAAAAAAAAAATGAGTGTCATGAGCATACCATTCCTTTAAAGCTCCTTTTGCTGCTCGAGTGGTTATTTACAGCGGCACGATGGTCTCTGGGGATTGGGTCAACGTAAACTGTAGTGTGCGTTAAGGCCCTGACACACCAAGCAGTCACCAGAGGACTAGCCGACGCTGAAGTCGGCTGTTGCCTGGCCGTGTTCTCCTGCGTTTTGGCCATGTGTCGCACGGGAACACACCGCACCGACTTCAGTGCGTGAGTGGCAATAACTCTCCTTACCAGCAGGCGGCGGTACTGTGTATTCGTCATTCAAAAGAGGCAACAACCGGAAGACAGAGAAGAAGAAGAGTATCTTTTCTCCGTAATATCATACAGAGCTGGCCTCTCCTGGATCAAGGTGATGAGCAGGTCTTCGTTTGCATCATTCCAGATCGCCATGATGAGATGAAAATGAATAGCAGTCTGTGTGTGCCTTCTTAAATCGTTTGTTTACTTCTCTCTCTTCCTCTTCGCTTCTCATGCACTGATTTGCTAGCTGAACAGCCAATCAGAGTGATTATTTGGTCCGACTGCCAGACCCGATGCATGGCCGATTCAACATGTTGAATCGGCCATGCATCGGGTCTGGCAGTCCAAATAAGGCGTGTCACGGTCGACGGTGCGGGACACACCAACCTGACTACGGCGCCGCGAATGCCCGACAGCCTCTGACGGCCTCTGACTCCCAAAATCGGGTTGGTGTGTCAGGGCCTTTAGGGATTTACCGGAATGAATGAGTTACTTGTCACCCAGTGCAACAGTGCGACACATTTATTTGTTTTTAAATACTTTTAGCCACGTTACGACACAGTCCATTACTTTGTTGCTGGGTGACACAGCTCAACTGCTATTGGTTGATAGACACATTGTGTACAAACATTGATGGTCGCCAGAGGATGAACCCTGCTAACATTGGGGATCCTCTGATTTCTTTTTAGGGCCACTACGATATGGTCATTTTGTTTTTTAATGAAATATTTCAACAAATATAGTGATATATAAGAATAGTTCACAGATTGCCATGAAAGTATGTGCATAGTCCCCAGGGGATGAATCTTTTTACTTTTTAAATATTCAATATTCAAAGGTTTATTGTCATAACAAATGCAAAACTACGGTGTAACTATGTAATCTATGAAAACACTCAGATCGCAGGTTCCTCAACAGCGCAATTTACAAGAGATTAAAAAGTTAATACAAAAAAACAACAATAAAAATAACAATAGTGCAAGCTCGGGAAGCACTGTCTCTGAGTCTGGTGGTTCCTATCCGGATGCTGCGGTAGCGCCTGCCAGACGGCAGCAGACAGAACAGTTTGTGGCTGGGGTGATGGGGGTCTTTGTAATCCTGAGGGCTTTCCTCCTGAGCCGCTGGGAGTAGAGGTCCTCCATGGATGGCAGCTCCGTCCTGGTTTTCCCCACCCTCTGTAAAGCCTTAAGGTTGAGGGCGGTGCAGCTGCCGTACCAGGCCGTGATGCAGCCAGTCAGGATCCTCTCTATGGAGCACCTGTAGAAGTTGCAGAGTATCTGGAGTCCTTTTTGAAGGAGGAAAGGAGCTGCTGTCTAACTGTTCTAGTGATGGTGTTGATGTGATGATTCCATGTCAGGTCCTCAGTGATGTGGACAATACATTGGCATCATTACCGTTTAGTGCCACTATAACATTTATATTTTGGTTCCCATCATCCTCCACTGTATTTGTTGTCTTTGTGCTAAATGAACAAATGTTAACATTCTAAACTAAGATATTTAACAATATGAGTTTGTCAATTAAAGCATGCACAAGGTATACACTTCTAAATCAGTGCTAGTGTAGTAGTATTCTTGTTGCCACTTTCATACTGCAGGCACTTTCTGTTCCTAGATGTTGTCCAGTATCTCCCTCTCCGTGTGCAGGCTTCAGCATCATGCCCTTCCTCCAGTGGTGTGTGTCCAGTCAGCACAATACATGAAGCGTGTCCCAGTTCCTCTGCTTTCTTTGACTTTTCAGTGGCATGCAATAATGCTACAAATGTGGAAAGAAGTCGGGGTCAAACTTGGTAATGTCATTATTAGTGTTCATTTTTCTCCTGATTAATCGCAAGTTGTATATTTTTTTGTTTTTGTTTCACGGTTATGCCACGAGCTCACAAGACAGTTAGTTTTGGGTTAAGTCTACTAAATAATAAACCTGAGCAAGCTTTCAAAATGGTTAGACACCATTTATTTAAACTGTTTTAGGTGAACTGTTATTTAAGAGGTAAATATCTCCTTGGGTGTTTCTAAAAAACTTTGATGAACATCTAACAAAACATTTACCAGGTCTACCGGCAGTTCATGTATGATATCCAAAAATAGATGTCCATTGACATAAAGTGTTTAGTCTGCCCCATTGTGACTGGCCATCAATGAATCAGTGAGATGAAAAGAAGAAGATGAAGAAGAGAGCAGCTTCTTATTTGAGAACTGCTCTTCCTGCTGTCCTACTGTTCTTGCTTTACATCAACAAGCCAAAAACCCCACCAGTTCTCCATACAGGCAGCCCATATATAAACAGGAACATGCGACGAGGGGCGCTCTTCCTCGGAGCCAGATGCTCTTCCTCCTGTTTTGCTCATCTCTGCTCTTCAGCATCTCTGATTTGAATGTTTGCTGCTTCAGATATTTCAGACAAAGGACTCTCCCCCCCCCCCCCCCATGTGATCTATGTTTTGACTTTAATGCTAAACTGCTTTGCTGCGAGGAATTTGTGAGCACACTTTCATTCACTGGATCATTTCCATACAGGCTGCATCATGTTTTCACAACATTATACACACAGGCACACAGTTAGTAGCAACTCCTAGTACACAACTGTCATGTGCTGATATAATAACTTCTTACACAGTCCATTTTATGCAAAATAATGTTTCAAGACTTTCCAAGAAATACAGCAAAAGGTTTATGGAGTTGGACTGGCGTACATTAAAGCACCATTCTGCTGTTTGGGCGCATTGTAATGGCTCTACAGAAGAGAGATGACAGGAAATGAGGGCAGAGAGAGGCAGCCATGCAGAACATTAAGCCCCCGAAGCTTGACACCAACCAGCGTTACAGTTCACGGTTGCTTTGCATCTGTTCTGCTCCTTTTTTAAAAAGAGAACTCGGTATCCTGGAGTAAAAGATACCCCAAATAAATGTCACAAAGTAAATAAAAAAAGGGATAAAACACAAAATAAAAACATAACGTTAGTATAACGAAGTCTTGTTTTATTACGTTTCCTACGCATCTAACTTAAAGGTTATCTTCTAAAGAGTTTCTTACATCGGGGCATTTTTTCGTCCTTGCACGTCGATATGTTTTTCTCAATTATGTTTGCTTTTAACCTCGTTCCAAGATAGATTTTTATTAGCTTTTGAACAGTGAATAAAGGCATTAAACAATCAAGTTTGGGGTACTTCACTGTTACGTCAAAACGTCCACTAGCCTACTAGTTACTTGTATTAACAACAACACAGACTCCTTAGTTTGAACAAAGTCAGCAAACTTTATTGTTCCTTTCAACGTTCAAGTCAAAGGCAGGGTATAAAAAGATGCTCTATAGAAATCGACATGAATAAGCGATGTTGCGTATCCGTTTACCAGACAACTCTAAATCATTCAGAGCATTTAGCTAAAGTAAATGAATAAGTGTGGTAGCTTGTACAGGTCTGATGAGAAATATTTGCAGATGAGTATTCCGAATTTTCGTGTTGATAGGTTGATATGCATCATGCCGCATGTGCCGAAAGGGCGAGCACATTAATAGCTTTTTGGCTACTGGGGGCAATGGTAGGCTATTAGCATACAAGCAAACAAGCTAGCAAAGAGGTGTTGACACATCCAACAGACATGGAGGAATATCAGCCTTCATTTTTAATTGCGTTTTTTGCTTTGCTCTTTTCAGTTGTTTTTTTTAAACTCCTGAGGAAAATATCTGTCTCTTTATCTGCTAACCCAGTGTTTTTCAACGTGGGGGCCGCCAGGGGGCACCAGGGGGGTCACGCAAAGTTTGAGGGAAACAGGATATTTTTTTTTTAAAGTTTCATTATTTTATTTTTTTTAGATGTTATTAATAACTGCATATCTATCAATCTATGTGTCCTTTGATGCCAATCTTTTAATATTTTTTGTTTTTGAATCACACGACCGCCCTTCAAGCCAATCAGAATCGAGCTGCCGCTACTGAGAGCAGGCCCGGTTCCAGAACTAAATGATTCAGGGTACATCTGAGATTAGAGAGGGTGCAGTGGTAAAGTGCTATTTTTATAAGTGGTGAGTGGACCTAACACCCTCTAGGGGGGTCCTCACCTCCTCTAGGGGAGTCCTCACCTCCTCGAGGGGGGTCCAGGGGCATGCTCCCCCGGGAAGATTTGTTTAAATGTTGAAGTTAAAAGCATCAATCTGGTGCACTTTGAGAGCAAAATGAAGAGATGGATCTAAGTGCTCTTTGCTTGATTCATGCCTTCCGAGTCCCTTATCACGTAGCCTATAAGAGCATGGCGCCAGTTGTTGTAGCCAGTTGTGGTGAAGGCATCTGACTTACTTGAACCGAAATGTCTACATGCATAGCAGAAGATGGCATCTTTTTTACATGAATATTCCAGCCAATCTCTGTTTTGAAACCATGAGGTGCAAAATGAGCGCCTTACCCCACTGTACAGGCGAGTTGGGCACTTTTTTAAATATACCTGGGCAGGCTCTGTTTTGAGGTCCTCTGGCACTTGCCGGCCGCTGTGGGGTGGCGGTGTTTGGGGCAACGTAGACGGCTGCGGCTGCTCCGCCGAGATGGGTCTGTCTGCAGACCGCAGCAAGGAGGCGTTTCCTATAGGGGCGTTTCCTATGGGGGCGTTTCCTATAGGGGCGTTTCCTAACTTTTTTTATCCAGCTGCTTTTATAAATCCTCGCAGAAGAAGTCATTGTTCTAGTGATGGGAATTCCGGCTCTTCTTGCTGAGCCGGATCATTTGGCTCACCAAGAAGAGCCGGCTCTTTCGGCTCCCAAAGGGCTCTTCAGTTTACCACATATTATACCTTTTTAATTAAATCAAATGTAGCCCTGTTTTGACTAATGATTTATATGTGTACACATATCACTTAAATTATTCAAGACATCCTGTGTACTAAAGTATTCAAAAGTAAAAATTACATGTTTAATATAAATTATTTGCTGTGGCCAATTGTTTTCATTGCATTTACAGACCCGTGTAACTCTCTGATACCACCCAATGAATGCATTGACTTGCTTGTAGAACCACGCTACACAAAACAGATGGCAACACCTATAAAAACTATTTAAAAAAAGGGGCTACTGTATCAACCTATATAAAGTATATAAATATAGTTTTTCTCCCTGCAGGAGAGGGGAGCGTGATTTGAGATCAACTGCTCGGCTGCAGCGGGGAGAAGAGGGGGACAAAAAGTAGGAAGAGAAGTAATGGGTCAGAAACCCTCCTTTTACGCAGCGGTCCAGACATAGACATCATAGCTACGGCGACATATATTCAGTTGCCAGTTACTTTTGGCATTAGGGCAGGGATATCTTTCAAGGTTTGACATAATGAATTGTGCTACTTTTAAAGCAAGCAACGATGTTTTCAAATCTGTAATCAAAAAGCTCCTCAAAAACACTATAGAAGCAGTTCCTGCCGTTGTTACGTTAGTTCAAACAGTAACAACGGACTACTTTTCTTAGCGGATGCATGTCAATTTAAATCAATACAAAAAACTATTTTTTAAATCAATAAAATCTTTTTCTAAATCCATAAAAGCATTTCAATTATTATTGGGAGTCATGTCGTTACTTTGTTGAGAATGTGGCCATGTGTAATAAGCGGGATAATGTCCACATTGCACATTGCATAATGTGCCTTCATGCCGATCTAGATCCCTCCGCAAAAACAAAACAAAAAACGTCTCGTTCGCGGGCGAGAGCCGGCTCCCGTCATTCACTATAGGAAACGCCCCTATCGGAAACGCCTCCTTGCTGCGGTCTGCAGACAGACTCTATTGGCTCCGCCTCCGTGGGCGAGGCGGGCGTTAGTGTCCACGACAGTGGCCGCGGATAACGTAATGTCCCCATGATCTGAACTGTTATTACCTGCAGTAGATGCAGTGTTACTAAAGGGCTGGTTGTTTTAACAATTTTCTGATGTCCATCACTGACTGCTGTGTAAGCACCTTGCAAATGACGAACGCGCAGTGGCACAGGTCACGCACACCTGACATAACAATGTTACTTACCGTTAAAATTGACCAAATAAATGCAGACAACTAAATTCTTCTTTTTCTTCTTATTATATATGTAATATTTTTCACTTTTCATTTTTTTCACTTTTCATTTTTCAAATGAGGGTGCATAACGACTCAACTGAGGGTGCAATGCACCCTTATGCACCCCCGTAGAACCTGGCCTCTCTGAGAGTGAAACTGAGTATCTGCTCAGCTTTTGGAGCAAGTGAGAGCAAGTGAATGTTTCGCTCTGCAGCTGGATGAGAGCACGGATGTAGCAAATGTCGCAGAATATACATCAGATTTATTTCAGAAGACAACTTTGTTGAGGAAATATTATTTTACAAAGCACTGGAAGGTAGGACCACATGAAGAGACATTTTCCAAGTTTTAGATGAGTACATCATCTCAAATGGACTTGACTGGTCTCGTTGTGTGGGTGTGTGTTCAGATGGGGCAGTGGGGCGGAGTGACCGCTTTGATCAGGCAGAAGGCCCCAAATGTATTGGCAACACACTGCATGCTCCATCGCGAGGCACTTGTACAAATAATTGAAAAAAAAAAATTGCAACAGGGGGGTCCCCGCCAGAGGATAATGCTATATGGGGGTCCTTGGCATGGCAAAGTTTGGGAACCCCTGTGCTAACCTACTAGCTATTACCTTTGTCTGTTTGGCCTTTGGTGCTGGGCGGAATTGCACTAGTTTTAGCTGACAACTGCCTGCTATTCGCAGATAGAATGGTTAAACCAAAACAGAACAGGTGCAGCTGTTAAAAAAACAAAAGTTAGCTGTAATATGCTAAACACCTGTTAGCGCTGAGGGGAACTGTATGGTTAAAGGAGATGGAACACCGATAAGTTCACCTGGAGACTAGCACCCCAGTAAGGTCTGACAGCGATATATTCCAGCTAACAAAACACTCCGACTCACCGTAAACCAAGGGACACAGATAAAGTTTAAGATATATGTATTTGTATTACATTTAGTCAAAATAAGAAAATAGATAAAAACTAGCTAATGATTTAACACCATATGAAATAATAGTTTAAAATATTATTTTGAAGAGGCCCATATGCTTTTTGGAGATGTCTCTTTCCTGTAGTGTGTTTATACAAGTTTTTGAGCATGTAAATGGTCTGAAAAGGCCAAAACTTCCTGAAACGCCTTAATTGGACTGCTTTATTTACTTCTGTACCATAATGTCATCACTATGTAACACTTACGCTTCTATTTGCACAGTAGAAGCACTAAATACAGATTGAAACAGGGGGATAGAGGGATGACACGTGAAGGGACTGCAAGAGGGATTTGAACCTGCATCTGCCACAGTAGTGACTGACAGGGTTCGTACGGGTGCTTGAAATCCTTGAAAATGCTTGAAATTTGACGTGGTGTTTTCAAGGTTGGGAAAGTGCTTGCATTTTGGGAATGGTGCTTGAAATTGAGAAAATGTAAATGCTTTACTTTTACAATAAATTGCTGTCGGACTGAATAGTTCGCTTTTTAGATTAAAAGAAAAGAATTGCTTCGCTTCTACATAAAACAGCCCCGCTGCGGCCTTCCCGCGCTATGCGCGCGACCTGCAGGTGTTTGTGTTACGTGTGACCTGGGCATTCTGATGAGAGATAGATGACTGTGTGCCAGGAGGCTGCCGTTTCAACGAGCGTTGGCTAGCAGAAGACCAATACAAGCCATGGCTAAGACGAGGGTCAAGCCCACGAGTAGCCTCCTGCAAAGTGTGCAACATAACGATGCGAGAGTCTGCGCTGACGAGCCACATGAAAGGTACGCCGTAGTAGAGCATTTTAGATTAGGCTAACGTTGCATGTTACGTTTGTTTAAGCTAACGTTAGCGAGCTGAATAGCGAACTCCATGAGGGATAATAATAATTGCAGGGGACAATGAGAGGAGCGTACCTATGTTAATATGTGCGTTACAGTCGCCATCCTGTGGTGTTCAGAGGACGAAGCACTCACTTGTAATTCAACCCAGTAATTCTCACGGCACTTCGTGTTCTAGTCACGAAATATAATCTATTGATTCGACACAGAGCGATTTTGAAAGCAATGTATTTCTACTGGTAGTATGTTTCGTGCCTAAACCAAATGTGACTTGCTCTATCGAAATCAGTCACATTGACCCGAAGACACATTTTCGTTTACTGGTCTGGGGGAAGGTCGCGAGTGTGTGTGTGTTTGCGTTTGTGTACCGGGGAAACACTCACAAGAAACACCGGCTGTTGTTATGCTTGCTGTGACGTTACATTAGTCCGTTCTCCGCTTGTAATTATGCCGAAGCTTCAAAGTTGTATTTATCATCTGAATTTGCCGAAACAAGTTTAATATTCAGAAAGCCAATACTTTGTTTATTTGAAAACAAACTGTCTTTTATATAAAATTGAAGTATTATACAAGTAAAACTACATTTAGCTTTAATCCCATGTAATTGTAGAATGAACACAGTCTTCCTTTGAAGATGTATAAGTCAGGAGTCTTGAGTAGTCAACATTACCTAAAGTCATTGGACACATTTGTACATATTATTTTCCACTTGTTACCATTGTGAGTCTATTTTTATGCAGCTCTGCGTGATTTTGTGGCTACAATTCAGGCTAATACACTACTAGAGGTGGAATAAGTACTCAGCTATTGTACTTGAGTAAAAGTAGAAGTACTCAGCTATTGTACTTGAGTAAAAGTACAAGTACGCAGCTATTGTACTTGAGTAAGAGTACAAGTACGCAGCTATTGTACTTGAGTAAGAGTACAAGTACGCAGCTATTGTACTTGAGTAAAAGTACAAGTACTCAGCTATTGTACTTGAGTAAAAGTAGAAGTACTCAGCTATTGTACTTGAGTAAAAGTACAAGTACGCAGCTATTGTACTTGAGTAAAAGTAGAAGTACTCAGCTATTGTACTTGAGTAAAAGTAGAAGTACTCAGATCTGGTACTTGAGTAAAAGTAGAAGTACTCAGATCTGGTACTTGAGTAAAAGTAGAAGTACTCAGATCTGGTACTTGAGTAAAAGTAGAAGTACTCAGATCTTGTACTTGAGTAAAAGTAGAAGTACTCAGATATTGTACTTGAGTAAAAGTAGAAGTACAGTACCAGAGTGTAGGAATACTCTGTTACAGTAAAAGTCCTGCATTCAAAATGTTCCTCAAGTAAAAGTAGAAAAGTATTCTCATCAAAATATAGTTAAAGACAGTAAAAATAGTCGTTGTGCAGATTGGTCCATTTCAGAATAATATATATGATATGTTTTATAATGATTGATCATGAAAGTGTTCTCAGAGCTGGTGAAGGTGCAGCTAGTCTGAATGACTTTGTAGACTGCAGGGTAGCTGGTGGATTTACTCCAGGTGGAACTAAAGTCTGATTCAACACTTGATTATATTTCACATCATTCATCCACATCTGTGAAGTAACTAAAGGTGTTCAATAAATGTAGTGGAGCAAAAGTACACCATTTACCTCTGACTTATGTTTACTGCCAACCTAAAAGTACTTCAAAAATAGTAATCAATAATGTATTGAACAGTTATTTGGCTTATTGTTTTATATTGGCTCAGCCAGGTTATATGGGAGGCCCAGTCTACGTATAGGTCACTCCTTTTGAAATATTAAACTAAAAGTTTTCTTTTCTTTAATTTTTCATCCTCGTGTAGAATGCTATCACGAAACACACATTTGGTTGTTTATAGCATAAAGAACATCTGATTTAATGTGAGGTAGGGAAATAATCATTTGAGTATGTGTATATAAATATGTAATTTACAACAGCTGTAAGATGCTTGAAAAGCTGGAAAATGCACCTTGAAAATGCTTGAATTTGACTTTGAAAAAGGTGTAAGAACCCTGGACTGAGCCCCAGAACTTGGTCTGCCCGCTCTGTATCTGTAATACTGTACCTGTACTGGGCGATTAACACTTACTGTTAAGTCCTAAATAAAATCAGACACACATAGGCACAATACCACAGAGGATGAAAAGACCCATCCACTGGAAGGAGGTGCGTATCTGTGGGGAGCTCACTACACGGGCAATCAATCGCATGTTCAAATGTACCTCATAGTAGCGAACAATGGACATATTTTTCCATGTAAGGGTCTTTCACAGGGGAATTAACGAGCACAGTCCAACCACCTGCTTGACTGATACTGTTTCAAAGCATTTGCTGCTGATAAAAAGCATGTTAAACTTAAAAGGCAAAAGCTTTATTCTCAGCAAGAGCAGACACTCTGACACGTGTAGCCTAAAAAATGCTACTCTTTCCACCTATGCATCTCTCAGACTTTCCACAAACATCAGAAGATATATTAAGCAGTACTACAAAGTTCTGGCGCTATTGCCAAATGTTGTGTTGGGGAAGGTTGTTTACATGTTTGTGCTTTTGATGACTTCAGGGGTCAGCCGACATCCAGATTCCCTGGGAGAGAAGAGGGAAACGGAGTGGATGTTACTACAGCTGCAAAAAATAAAGGAGCTCTCCCACGCCCACTCCACAGAGTCACAGCTTTGTTTACCGAACCTTTTACCCTTTCATATTTGCTTGTAAGAAAGTCCCATGTGAAGAATTGTATAAGTCATTGTTATATTATTATCAGACAATAGTAGCACTGACACCCAGCCTCTAGTCTAGACCAGGGATGGGCAAATGGCGGCCCGCGGGCCACATGCGGCCCCCGCCTCCTCTTTTTGCAGCCCTCAGATTAATTTATAAACAACGTAATTAATAAAACAATTTTTTAATTTAAAAAAAAATGTTTGTTAATTTGTTTTACTTGTAGTACTGATACCATCCACTAGACTCCTAGTTACGTCGCGAGTTGCGTACATGATTTCCAATACCGCAAAATAATCTGTGACGCATTTGTGTGTATTGTGTTTGTTTCCCAGGGAAACCCTCACAAGAAACAACGTCACAGCAGGCATAACAACAGCTGGTGTGGCTGTTATGTAATTATGCCTTTACAAGCTTAAAGGCAGGGCCGCCTTAATGCACGGGCTGACCTGGGCTGAAGCCCAGGGGCCTACGGAGATCAGGGGCCTATCATGAGCCAATAAAAAAAGTTTAAAAAAAAAAAATTATTCAAAAAAAAAAAGTTTTTTATTTCGGATGTTTTTAAAAAACATTTAAATAAACAAAGTTTTCACTTTCAGAATATGAAACTTTTATTTCCAAAATCACACGATAAATATATTTTTGAAGCTTGTAAAGGGAAGATGACAGCTCTCACTCGCCAGTCGCCACTCACTCCTCCTCCCTCCGGCTGACATTATGAATGTAAGGCGTATAGTAATCATAAATAACACGGCAGGATCCGTTACAGTTTGTTTTCATCTGGTTTCAAATAAACAAAGTCTTGGCTTTCAGAATATTAAAATTGTTTCGGCAAATTCAGATGATAAATACAACGTTGAAGCTTGTAACGGCATAATTACAAGCGGAGAACGGAGTAACTTGACGTCACAGCAGGCATAACAACAGCCGGTGTTTCTCGTGAGTGTTTTCCCCGGGAAACAAACACAATACACACAAACGCAAAAATACACACACACGCGAGCTTCCCCCAGACCAGTAATCCAAACGAAAATATCTTCCCTCCGTAGTATTATGATCATTTGTTCCGCTAATCAATCAGATCGATGGATTCCAGAGATTTTTCTCAAACATGATGACTCCGAAACAGTCAGTGGGCACCACTTAACAGCCAATCAGAATGAGAATATGTTTCACATGTGATTTATTCAAATTGCGAGTGATTGAGTGACAGATGAAGGTTGTTCAGGAGAAAAAGTTTGAGAAGAAAAAGTTTGAGAGTGGCGCTCGGGAAAGGAAATTGTTGAGGGAAAAGGAGTTTCGAGACAAGCAGCTATTACAAAAAATGCCGAAGCTTACAGGTTATTTTAAACCTGTAGGCCAGGATGAGGAGGAAGGACAGATGAGTTCTGTACCGAGCAGTAGCGGTGCCGGCCGCGGGGCCTCGGAGCCAAGTAGGCCGTCTGGTTCTGATAGCGATGGAGTAGCGGGAGAGGAAAAACAGACAGGAGGGATGTTGGAGGAGATGGAGAGGACGACGAGGACTTGCTACGTGGAGGGGAGCCAACGGCAACCGGACAGATACACGAGGGAGGCCCGATACGTCACTCATCTGGAGGAGAGGACCAGGCGCGCGTAGAGCAAAGTGGAGAAGTGCGATCACAGAGCCTGCCGAGGCTATAAATTACTTTCATTTGTTGTTTAAATAGGGGGCCTACAAAACCAGCCCCAGGGCCTGATGGCAGGTTAAGGTGGGCCTACTTAAAGGTTGTATTTATCATCTGAATTTGGCGAAACAAGTTTAATATTCTTAAAACCAAGACTTTGTTTATTTGAAATCAGATGAAAACAAACTGCCGTGTTACTACGCTTTTCATTCATAATTTCAGCGGGGGGGAGGGGGAGTGGTGCTGAGGAACAGCAGAGTGCGGGCGTGTTGACATTCCCCTTATTGTGGAATAAGGGGAATGCAGAGACTGGCTACAAGTGTTTTAGGTTCAAGTTAGACAACTAATGTCTAGGTTAGTGTTCATGACTTCATGTTTATGTCATCTAATGGTTAATCTCAATACACACACATTTTCCGTGCTTTCTAATAGTTTAAAATAGCTTTATTCCACTGTTTAATAACCTGTTCAATACAAACATGCCACTTGTAAAAATGAAATACAATTTCTGTGAACTGATATTTGTTTAGTGAGCTTATTAGAGGATGTTCCCTTTGATTGTAAAATGTCAATGAAGATGTCAGACATAGTATATTTGTTAATAATTACATACAACACATGGAATTTTGTGTTCCAAGTGAATCTGCGGCCCCCTGGTGGCAAGTACATCAACGATGTGGCCCCCACCACCATTAAAGTTGCCCATCCCTGCTCTAGACTGTGCTTCTATTGTGAATGTGCCTGTGGGAAACCTGCTGATTATTGTATGACACAAAACAGAACACCTTCTGCAGTTACGTTTAAGATAAAGTGTAAATACCTGAGTTGTTCACACCCGTTTACAATAGTAAACATCTCCAAAGAAACAAAGACTACCGATTTTTTTATTTTGGCCCTCTGTGTATTTGAGTTTGACACCCCTGGTCTAAGAGCATTGCAGCATGTCTTACAACATAATTCCTGCTCATCATTTCCAGCTAACAATACCAACATAGAAGCCTGTCAATGCCCATGCTTGCACACATGAATGCAAAATATATTGATCAATTAATCGTAAAGAACGTTAAAAGTAGGCTTTGCCAAAAATATCCTGTTTAATGAAGATGATTAATCATCATTTTCTGTCTAAACTTGGGTGTATTTTACAAAAAAGAGCGTGAGGGGGAATTTGTCCCTTTGTCCTAAAAAATAGCAAACAGTAAGTTGCTGATATTTTTATGTAAATTTATATTTTTTCAATACGAATAAGGAATATTTAATAAAGTAAACGCTCTCAATAGTTGCTGACGCTGTCTGTGGTTCTGAGCCACAAGTTGGTAACCGCGCAGAAGAATATCTCCATCAAAGATGGATTCGATTGTCCCAGTGGTTAATATTAGATTTGCATTCCCTCGTTTGTTAGTATTAGACTTTGATAAAGCTTATATTTAGGGCTTGCTAAGGCTAGACTTGAACCAGCCCATAGTTATGCTACAAGAGGCTTAGACTGCCGGGGGACTTTCATCTCTCTATCTCTATGCACTCATGTCCCAAAGAATGCACGTTACAAACTCAGCATCCAAGACATGGGCCAAAAGAAAAGCTCCTTCATGTATTACCTTGTTTCTTGGGGGCCTATAACTGTTGGACAGACAGACACAGACAGACGATCCAGGGATGACACGACAGACATGGATTATGGGATATTCTCTTGATCTGTGAGTGGACCTGAGGTGGGTCCTGTATTCTTAAGGCTTTCTGTAAATGAATAAAGACTATTTGAAGATGCTGCTTCAGGCTGAATTTGGCCAATACATGTTGACCTCGTGCACCTCGTCTCAACAAAGGAAATTGTGTGCGTGTGTGTGTGTGTGTGTGAAGAATGCAGCTCAGACCTGTGTGTTTGTCTCACAGAGGGGCTTTCAAAGTCAAAGTCCACTGAGATATGTATGGAGGCTATTATAACAAGAAACGCCAATGCAATTATGAGTATGTTTATCACAAAAATGATTTGTATTTGAAAAATAACATCTTAGAATATTCATTTCATTTCAAACCTTTATTTATACAGATAAAATCCCATTGAGATCATTGATCTCTTTTCCAAGGGAGACCTGTTCAAGTAGGTTCCACATGAAACATAAAATGAAAATAAAGATTGATCAAAATAATGATTATGAACCTAAAATAATTATTTATATCTCAAAATAATTCCATAATATCCCCAAAAAAGTAGAGTAGAGCAAAATATGGTTAGTATCGCCAAATAATGATTTAGAATTTCAAAATAATGATTTAATATAGCAAAGCAATGACTTACTGTTGTATTTCAAAATAATAAGTTAGTATCCCAAAATAATGAAGAATGCTTTTGTTATGTTCCAAGTGACTTGGTAACTAAAGAATGACATCTTTCTCAAAACAATGAGCAACTTTCTTCAAATAATGAATAACTTATTTTCACATACTGAGTTAGTATTTAAAATATTGCATTTGTGTCATAAAAATGACAGTGTCTCAAAATAAAGAGCAATTTTCTCAAATATGAGTATACACAAAAAGGCTACTTTCTGCAGTTCAGTAAGAAATAATTGAGAACTTCTAAATCTAAATCTGCAGTGGAAAAAAACCTAAAGTTTGAAGAAAACACATTTCCATCATAAGGGAAAAACATGTGTGTGAAATATAAAGTCTTATGTAAGACAAACTCTGAATAAAAGAAATACACATAGTATTCCAGAATGTGTTACAACATAATGTCCACTCGTCATTTCCAGCTGTTGGTGTGGTAGCCATACCAACATTACATTATAAATGCACCCTTGAATACATACTGATATATAAAGCAAACACTTCTCGCCAAAGCGTCTTACATGCACTTCAATACTGTAGACATGCCTACAGGGAGCAGTTTGGCGTTAAGTGTCTGGCCCAAGGACACTTTGAAATGTTGACTGCAGGGACTGTGATCCAACCCTCTGATTGGTCGACGCTTATTCACCCCCTACACAACGGTTGACAATACAATTTCCTTTTCTTCTTGCAACCTGTTGTTGGCCATGCTTGCTGGCTCTAACAAATGTTCAGTGACATTTCAATTAGCCAAAAAGAATGAGGGGAACACTCTCAAAACAATCAGTAACTTATCTTTAAATACTGATTTTGTTACGGTGTGTGAAGCAGGTAGGACCAAAATGCAGATTAAAGTAAAAATAATTCCTTTATTCCAAGGCTATATATACACAGACAGAACAGAACACTCACCGAGGACAAGCCAAATCACAAGACGAACCGACACTGAACACTGGGAGACAGGGGAATTTAAACACAGGGTAACTAGACACAGGTGGGAACAATCAGGGGCGGGGCTGGCACTGATGAGCACAGGAGACACACAAGGAGTGACAGGTGAAAACAATCAGGAAATTAGACACACCAGGGAAACTAACGACAGACATGAAAACACAGGGAGGAAAATACCCATAACCAGACATACAAAACTACAAACGTGACAAAACATGAGAATCCTGACAGATTTAGTGACTTAAAGAACGCCTATTATGCTATATGGGATTTTCCCTTTCCTGTAGTGTGATACAGTATACATACAGTATGCATCAGAGATGTTCACAAGTCTTTTTTTGCAAGTCCAAGTCAAGTCTCAAGTCTTTGGTCACGAGTCCAAGTCAAGTCTCAAGTCTTTGTGGGGTGAGACTTGATCAAGTCTCAAGTCTTTGGTCACGAGTCCAAGTCAAGTCTCAAGTCTTTGTGGGGTGAGACTTGATCAAGTCTCAAGTCTTTGGTCACGAGTCCAAGTCAAGTCTCAAGTCTTTGTGGGGTGAGACTTGATCAAGTCTCAAGTCTTTGGTCACGAGTCCAAGTCAAGTCTCAAGTCTCTAAAAAATAAAAGTCTCATGTCTCTTCTGGTTGTAATAAGCCTTCTATTGTCTGCTGCTATCCAGTCTGCTAAGAATACTGCACAGCTATATCTAAGAAATTCAAAGCATTTACTGTGTTATTATCACTCCTATATCTGTTAGTATACAGTATCAGTACTGATTAGTTGTTTGTTATATGATCACTTTAAACAGGCTATTGCGATGCAATATGAGGAAAAACATCACACTTTAGCTAAATGCAAACAACTCATAAGCAAAACACTTCAGAATCAGAAATACGTCAAATACGTCTTTGTATCAACCGTATTGTTTAATTACACTGGGTCTCTAATGACATCTTTTAAGTCTACTATTAATAAACATATTCCTCTATCCTCTCACTCAAAGCCAGTGTCATGGTAACCTGATAAACCTGTAACATTAACGCTACGTGGTCAACAATAAACCTGTAACCTGCCTATAAACCGACAGATGTATTTATGTATGTAACTATGTATTTATCTACGTTTAACGTTAGCCAGTAGATGGTGGCAGCGGAACGTAATGATTAACGTTACCGACCTTTTTTATGTCATGTCAAGAGTTGGATGTCAACGCCACTCAACGCAAACAAGTGTGACAAGAAAACATTCACTAATCTTTTCAAATATTCAGTTAAAAGCTAGTAGCAAGCTAAGTTAACATTACATAGCTGATGCTGAGCTAAACATGTTTGCTAACCGTCCATGCGTTAATGTGACTGACGGACCTCTCCGGGTGACTTTTCAAGTGCCTGATGAAATCCGACGTTGTTGCGCCAGCATCCTTGATTTTGATATTGCAGACTTTGCAGTGTGCGCTCCTTTTGTTGGTGCCGCCGGCGTTTTGTTCGAAGTTGTTGTAGTTGAACCTAATTACAAGCGGTACAGCCGCAGGTGTGCCGCCGGTCGCTATTGTGTTACTACGAGGTAGTAACAGAGGCGCGCACGTCTGCGTAATTAGCCCGGCTAAAGTAACTGGATGGCCTACCTGCCTGTCAGCCTTCCATCTGGGCACAAACTGATCTCTGCCATTATTGGTCATGTGCGCGTTCGTGTGTGTTGGAGGAGGCGGGCTCTATAAGGAAGTAGCAGCCTCTAGCAGATTATCTCCGGTTGTGTATTTTCAAATTCTAGCGATCTCGAGCCGGTTTCTCTCAAATGTACCTACCCCACCTTTAATACGCCAAAAATAGAAAACACAATGATTGTTCACGAGTCCCAACACACGAGTCCAAGTCGAGTCTGAAGTCTTTTGGTCACGAGTCCAAGTCAAGTCTCAAGTCTCTGTGTGTGCGACTTGTGGAAATTGATGTGAGATATTGTACCAAAGAAGTGTGATACATGTAAAAGGGCAAAAAGTCTTGTTGCACTTTCCAGACATTAAAAGAGGTCTGTTGAGTTCCCTGGTAATTATCAAATAGTAGCAGTTAAGTGAATACTGTTCAAGCAATACCTGTGTTTGTGTTTTATAGTGATTTCTCTGTTTTGATCCTTTCATAAATGTGAGGACTAAAATGGCGAGAGACAAAGGGCTGTAAAAAATAAGTTTTATTGCAGTGGGGGAGGTCGAGGTATGCAGCACAGGGTGAGTGGGCCAGGGGAGAGGAAATTCTGTTTGAGATCTCTGGCAGGCCAGGTTTTAAGGAAATCTATGTATCTTGAATAAGTATATGTTTGAGTTTATACATTCCTGTGTGTTAATAGTTGAAGGAACAAAAGGTACATTTTTCCTCTCCAATATAGAGAGGTTTTTTTATAGATTTCTGAAACAATGTTCCCTTTTTCTTAAAAATAGATGAGCACAATAGTTTTTTCTTTGACTGTTTACCTGTTTATCAAAAGAGTGTTTTAAGCTATTTGTGAAGAAGGAAGATGCAGAATTAAGGGTGATTTCTGTTTGGAGTGTAAAGATTATCCCTGATAATGTTTTCTGGGTTAAACCATCGATAGGCTTTACAAATGGGGAGGGGCATTTTCCTTGAGTTTTAATGGGGTGCCTTCCCAACACCTGTGGCTTTCAAAGCTGCCAGACGCTAATTTCCCTGTGAGATAGCGTTTTGGTATCTCCCCAATGAAACGCCACCCCTTCTTTTGTATTAGGGAAATGTTTTTCTGGTGGTTGGCCCTCTCTTCATGCTCTGACAAGACGAATAGGATGTCCGCAGTGCGTGAATAAGGGCGGGAGTACTCCACACATTGCTTATATGATTATTTGAATTGTATAAGTAATGTATTATATTATATCGTATTGCATTATTACTACTTTGTTTAATTAAAACGGATTATTGTTTAACTGGTATCCTGGTGTCTTCTAATTCCTTCCCTGTTATGATTTCAAGCAGGACTCGTCAAAACAACACGCGGTGAGGAGTTGGGTTGTAAAAACCCCTACCTCGCAACAGACTTAAGTGCGACTCGAGTCCGAGTCGCAGACTCGAGTCCCCATCTCTGGTATGCATCACATATACAGTATATACTATATACATATTTAGGTTTTTGTGCATGTAAATAGTCTGCAAAGCCTAAAATCCAAAAGTTTCAAGGGAGGCGTGTGGCGCAGTGTAGTGATGTTATGTATTGCGCCGAGGCTTCGGAGCGTGTGGCGAGTAATCCCCGAAGCTTTTTGTGAAGCATGTATCGAGGCTTGTATCGTTTTGGGCCAGTGACGTCATCGATGACAAACGAAGCCTCGCTGCCTGTCGATACCACGTGACTGCTTCAGGAAGCGATTCAGATCGGTTGAACCGTTGAACCACAACGCTCATAATACCCATGGATGTAAGAACCATATTACCCCTCCTGTACCCGGGCCCGGTGACACGATGGAATCAAGAGAGCTCAGACCCTCACTTATAGAGGTCGGAACATGTCATAAGTATAAATAGATACAAGCATAAATAAATGTAGGAATAAAAACATCAATAAATACAGGAATACATATGTTACAGTGTTTTCAGTGAGATTCAGTGTGTGTGCTGTGGCTCAGCTGGAAAGCAGTTGACTCACGACGGCAGGGTTCCTGGTTCAACGACTGAACAATACGTATTTGTTGTTGTTTATAAAAGCTACAGCTAAATGAGATAATGTAGTTAATACATGTATTCTTTGATATGGTTTAGCCTTTCTCAGGCTACAACATGGTTAAGTTTATGAATATTATTAAGGAATACAAATCCCTCTTTGCAATGTTTACCAGCCTCCTTAGGCTTTTCAATCACAATCATTAAACTGGAATAAATACAATATTGTTAACATGAAAATATGATTTTCTGTTCGTTGTTTAGAGGTATTCTAAGGCTTTACTCAATGAGAACTCGGTATGAGATAGAGCACACTGTTGAGATGTCCAATCTGCCTGTTTTACACACTTTGACCAGCAGGGGGGTTTGTGTTCAAATGAAGCCCATGATGAAGCCTCATGAGATGAACCCTTTTGCGAACCAATTGGCTGGGAAGCTTCAAAGCTTCATAAGGCTTCATCTCGCCATCACTAGCGCAGTGGATTAATGCGCTGATTTTAGAATAAAAGGATAGCCAGTTTGAGTCCCACTGCAGTCAGCATGTCGTTGCTCCTGTGGGGATTGTCCACAGTACTGAGTATGTAAGTCGCTTTGGATAAAAGCGTCTAACAAGTAACATGTAATGTAATGGACTCCATTGTTTACTCCCATAACAACTGCTCTTCTATTGGCTAGAACTCAAACACATTGTACGTGATAGGCTTATGGGCAGGACACCTCTAAGTTGTGGACCAATCACAACCCGAGCCGGCCAGCTAACCAATCAGAGCAGACTGGGCTCTGGTTTCAGACAGAGGGTGAAAAGAGGTGCTGCAGCACAGGCAGTATGAGAACAATAAAGAGCTTTTTGAACATTAAAGCATGGAAACATGTTACATGGAGACACAACATATGAACCTGGAAATTAGCAGAATAGAGCTCCTTTAAAAATAAATGAGTTAGTATTTCAAACTACTACGTTTGTATCAAAAATACAGAGTAAGTAGCTCAAACATACTATATAATAAGACACTATTTTGTGAACATTTGTCATTATATTGCAAGAGTTAGTAATTATTTGGAGAAAGTTTGACATTAAAATGACTAACTGAGGAACTTTTTTTTCATCACATTGGTAAAAAAAGGGCTTCATAAAACAATGTTTTTTTGTGTCAGGAAGGAAACAACAGTACTGGGTGGGTGTGTATGTTAGATTGGCATTAAGATGGTTTGAGTCAACTATCAGAGTTGAATAGCAGCTGCATAATGTGGTGTGTGTGTGTGTGTCTGTCACTTTAAACTCGTCAAGAACACTGTCTTGCATCACCACCACGTGTAAAATGTAAAACTCTGACACTACTGTATGCGAGGCCACGCTCTAACCACACACTCGAAGCCTCGCCCTATATCCAGCCACTCCTGTCCCAGATGCCTTCTGCTCTGATGTATAATCGCTGAAGAGAATCTTTAGAATGTAGTTGGTGGAGCTTCATTGATTTACCATGGATCATTTTCACATACAAACTGAAACGCTTCCCCGTAGGCTATATCTCTTTAAACAGCTTTTCCTCATCACCATGATCAAATGAAATCAAGTTTTATTTGCACATTTTTAAACGATCTTTGGTCGAGCCAAAGTGCTGTAGGCTACATATAATAGAAAATAACCTACAGTAAAGACACTTTACAGCAAATACAACAGCACAGTTTGTGCAGAATATCAGTATGAGAAAACGACACCCTCTGTCCTTTCACACCGTTTAGTGCTCAAAACCACTCAGCACAGTTTTACAGGAAGTACATCTTGATCTGATTGTAGATTTCTCCTTTTACTCACCAACATCTTGCATTTGATAATGTCTAATATGCATTTTTAAATGTAAAATGTTGACATTTTAGTAGTACCTACATACACTGAGTTCTGATTATTTGAGTGAAACAAAGTTGTTCTGTCCCATGACTCTAATATGCCAACACATTGAACTAAAGCGTCCTCAAACAATTTTTTTTTGCCACAATTATCCCACTTTCAACATTTGTATATTCAACCAAGATTGGAATCTAGGTGGAATGCAAATTAAATCTTTCTCGGATGGGGATTGGGCCAGATATGTTCTCTCTTCCTCAGAGAGTATGAATGAAACCAGTTCAGCTGGTTTGGCAGTCTGACAGGAACAATTGAAATGAACCCTTAGTGTTAAATTACTCTAGCTACTGTATTATTGCTGGTGCTTCATTGTTGTTTTATGTAGAGATAACACCAAAGTATACCTAGGGACGGGTCCCTCAAATCCAAATCAGACAGGAGTTGTGGGATTAGGTGTTTAGTGAGGGATAGTACCGCTTTAAGCCGCAAGGAGGCGGTAAAGCCACGAAGTGATGCGGGCTCTGGTGAGGAGGAGACGCCGAGTAGGGGCTGGCCTTGATGGAGGAGGGCCAGCGTGCTTGTCTTTGTACCCAGACATAGTAGCGTGAAAGCACGCTGCTCTGAGTCAGACGAGCAGACAAACCGCGGACTACTCGTGGTTGAGCCCGGCCGGCATCACACTGCACACCCGACCGACAGAGAGAGGAAGAAGAGACCCGCGACACACCGAGAGTCGGGAAAGTGGGAATCTTTGTGTCAACCAAGTCAAGAACAAGAAAGAGGAAACTCAGCTGAAGATGTCGGGGTTAAAAAAGAGAAACTCGAACTCCTCTGCGGACAAGGAGGAGGACGACAAGCAGGTCACGGAAAAGATGCTGTCTCCGGGCGGGGAGACGAACCGGGGAGGAGCACCGGGAAGTGAGCCGAGCAGCCCCAACCACAACGCCGGAGGAGAGGGAGGAGAGAGCGCGGAGGGAGGGGTCGCCCTGAAGAGGACCATCACCCTGTTTAACGGTGTGGCTCTCATCGTGGGCACCATCATAGGCTCGGGCATCTTCGTCACCCCAACCGGCGTGGTGAAGGAGGCCGGCTCGGTGGGTCTGTCCCTGGTGGTGTGGGCGGTTTGCGGGGTGTTCTCCACTGTCGGAGCCCTCTGCTACGCGGAGCTGGGGACCACCATCAGTAAATCCGGAGGGGACTATGCCTACATCCTGGAGGTGTACGGCTCCCTGCCGGCTTTCCTCAAACTCTGGATCGAGTTGCTCATCATTCGGCCGTCCTCGCAGTACATCGTCGCCTACGTTTTCGCCACCTACCTGATGAAGCCTATGTTCCCCGAGTGCCCGGTGCCGGAGAACGGGGCCAAGCTGTTGGCCTGCCTCTGCATCCGTGAGTATCCGAGCCATGCTGCACGGGATGATGCAACTTTACGTGATTGATGTGGGCAGCCTAAAGAATACACATGAGTTACACTTCCTGTGTTTTATGTTTGCAGGACATATTAATACAGACATATGTAATAACCTACTGCTACAATTCTCACATAGTTTACATCAGCAGCATATTTGCGTTATTTCACGCTCCACGGGTGATGCCAGAGCCAATGTCCAAACAATGCCACAGGTATGGAAGGCCAACAGTGGTAAAAATGCCGCGTTATTTCATCAGCTATCATCACTAGATACTTGTCTCATTAAGTTATGCCCATATATTCTCAGTTAGTTATTTATAATTTGTGATATTATACTTTATCGTTTTGTTATAATTATTTTATTTATCTCTTTTTCACTTTCAAAACTGAGATTTTTTTCTTAATATTACAGAACATAAAGTGGAAAGGTTTTGAAATTAAATGTATTATAATATGAACAACATTTAAAAAGTGAATTTGATAGGCACACACACACAGAGGTTTAATTGGTAAAATCTTCAAATTCGAAGTGAAAAATCTAATTAATAATTAGGGATGCTCCGATCGCCAATTTTGGGGCCGGAATCAGTATCGGCCGATCACCGATCCGATCGAGTGGGCGGGGCCTAAATGGAAGATTTACTTTAAATCTTCCATTTAAAGTGATGTTTAAAACTCCACAAACAACAATCAACTTAATTATTACATTCAAATGATGTACTATTCAAGTTTACATTAACTTTAGATAATAACACGGCAGAAATGAGCAGAAGCACTCTCTTTTCCTCTCTCCCCCTCTCTCTCCTGACAGCCTGTCAGTATCTCATGCAGCTCACTGATCCAGTAATGAATGACCCGACAGTGAAGAATAAATATATTTATAACTAGTTTAGCTTGTTCCAGAGGTAGATAAAATAGCTAAGTGTGTTAGGTCTAACTCTTGTGTGTTTCGCTCCGCTCTCAGCAGCGGAGCTGCAGGATTTCTGCTTCACACACTTTTACTGTCTTTTTCGAGACACCTTAAAATAATGCCAGACCGGTGAAGCCATTTTGGCAAGCTTGTTTTGCCGTGCACAGAGAAAAGTGTCATGTATTTTACGTCATGCGATCGGCATGTTTAGAGAGCACTGGTCAATCGGTAGAGAGTGAGTATCGGCCGATCTCGATCGGTGACCGATTGATCGGAGCATCCCTATTAATAATTTCATTTTTCTTATATTCATGGGGTAATTAGATTTATTACCTGAGACACACATTTTAGGCTACTAAATGCTCATATAACAATAGGCGCTTTCACACCAAGTACTTAGTTCTGATGAACTAAAGAGCAGATCGCGTTCACACTAGGGATGCCAGCGATTATTCGATTATTCGAATATTCGCTACAGTCTCCATAATCGAATATTATTTTTAAAAATCGATTTTATTTATATATATATTTTTTTATTATTTATGTTTTTTTATGGCTTAGTTTCAACCAAAATATATATAAATATATATATGCTAATAATAGTAATAGTATTCATAATTGTAAATGGTCATTGGTCACACCACCAGTTTGTTTTACTGTAAACTTGGAGGAAGCCGGCGTGCAGAGCAGACTGCTGCTACAGCACGCTACACACCGACCCCACCCCCCCTCTCCCTCACACGTGCGACTAAAGATGAACAAAGCGGCAGGTAAAAAGAGTTCCTCGTGGAACTACTTCGAACTTACAAGTCCAAAGGAAGTTAAATGCAAGCTCTGCGAAAAGACGTTGGTCTATCACAGCTCAACCTCAACAATGCGTTCGCATTTGAGTGTGAAACACGCCAAAGAGGTTACAGAGAAAGACGCAGCACAGCCAGCCATTACTTCACTTCAAGGCCACGTCGTTGTGATGACATGCTTGTTTGTTGTTTGTACTGTTAAACATGTTACAGTAAAGAAAACAACGGAATTCCTTTTTTCTCTCCCGCGGGGGGGGGGGGGGTCTGTCGAATAATCGATTATTATTCGCCAGGGCTGCCGAATAATCGATTTTGATCATGGTCAGTTTCTGGCAACCCTAGTTCACACCGGATTAAGGCGGGACACGGTAGGCAAAAACATCATTTTTCAAGTACTGGTCAATTTTGAGATTTTGTGCTATTTTGATTCTATAACATGTTTTCTTTCAGGATTTTGGAAGGAAAACGTACAAAATACACATTTAAGTGTTTATTTTACTATAGTTTGTCTATTTGCGTCTGTAGATTTCTCCTAAATTCACCAAAAGTTAGCATTCTAACGTAACATAAAGTACCGCGACCGCTGTGTGCACCATGTGATCAGAGGTATCGCTGGAAAGCTCCGTCTCTCCTGCACAATCTCATCGGATCCAAATATGGTCATTATCTTTGTATCAGCAACCAATCGTGAAAGCACAAAGGGGTCTTAAACCAAGAAACAAAATCTCATTGGCTGGTGTCAATTTCTGACAACGTGATTCGTTCAGATGCGTCACGTGGTGTGCTAAAACACTCAATCTCAAAATGGCAAAAGAACGACGAAAAAAACGTTCACAGAGAAGACGACAACAATTGTCACTTGCACGAAGCAAGGTGATACAAAAAACAAATGACCCCCAACATGAAATACCTTCACGGAGTGTGTCAATGCGCAAGCTATCATCAAAGAACAGGAGGGTTTAGCTAGCGCCTCACTGCAATCTTTAAAAGTCGTTTTCTCAAAATGAGTTTTTTCTCCTACTCTGAGTTCGAAATTTCAACTTCAGTAGCACTTAGATACACCAAACCTTCCAGTTATATTCTTATCAATATTATGAAAGCTTTTACAGAAGGGTTTGTTCATATATCATTCATAGCCTGAATTATACAATATTGTATACCTAAAAACATGGCGAAAATGGATATTTTAGGGCTGTTGACAGTATTTTCTGATTTATGGAGTGATACATAGAGATATCCAAAATCCCTTCTGTAAAAGCCTTGGATACTAATATGACTACAAAATGAAACAAGAATTTTGAACCTGGCTTTATCCAAAATTCAGATTTCGATTCCTGAAACGTGTTAAAATATGTGCATATTTAATGAGATAATGGGTAATTTGCATATTTAAACATGCTATTTCAGAAAACTTGTAATACAAAAAACAATTGCCTTATTGTAAGTAATTAACTGGAGAAATCTCTAGCTGATACCTTTAAGTTAAAAATTACCCTATTCACCTGAGGTGTCTCGCCATAAGTCCCTGAGGGACTTCTTCTTCTTCTTCTTCTTCTTCTTCTTCTTCTTCTTCTTCTTCTTCTTCTTCTTCTTCTTCTTCTTCTTCTTCTTCTTCTTCTTCTTCTTCTTCTTCTTCTTCTTCTTCTTCTTCTTCTTCTTCTTCTTCTTCTTCACTGGCAGGCCGCAAACAACTTCACGGCGTATACTGCCACCCTAAGTCCCCGGCCGGAAGTCCCCGGAGTTGGGGACTTGCGAGCCTTCCAAGTAAATCGCCAGAACGCCGACACCTCCTCATCTCCACCGCTCCCATGTTTTTTAAAAACTAAAGACTAAAAAGCGGGTGAAAAGGTTCTCATGAACTAAGTAGTTCCAGATTTTTTTGGTGTGAACGCAACATTTCGAGACCTATCGGAACTATACTGGGAAAAGTACTCCGGTGTGAAAGCGCCTATTGTTCTCTGCTTTATATTTCAGGATAACTACATTAAGATAAAACAGAAACAAATATAAAAATTAGGTTTTATGTGTAAAATAGCTTATCACAAATCAGTACATATGAGAATTTAACTAAACAAACATTTATAATGTAGTCAAAGCAGCCAATTAAACCAAAACTATGCTGCTGTTTTTAGGGTAGGTAGATTTTTTGTAGCAGCGCAGTTCAGTTGTGAGCTTAATAAAATGCTAGTAAATGTCAGTGTTTTTCAACCTGATTTCGATGGAGTCTTAACAAGATTAACCCTGGATTATTTGCTGCTTAAATTGATCAGCACCAGTCTCAGGTTGTTTTTTGACTGTCGGCGCCACACAACAGACACCCATTGTGACATGACATTGTGCGTGTTTGTATATAAATGTGTGTGTGTGAGTGCATGGGGTGCCTGCTAGTAACCCTAGTACCTAATCTTCAGATTGACTAAAGGCTAAATCCTGACTAAGACCACATGACAGAGCCGTAGACTGAGGCTCAATTATCTTTGTGTGTGTGTGTTCATGAGGATTGCACGCTTCGTTGTGCATGTGCATGCCTGAAGTGTAGGCGGTGGGGTTGTCAGGGTCACCAAATCTCCACACACACACATATATCTACAGCTCCATAGGTCTATTTTGGTGAGATTTATTGTTCCATTTGACCTGTTTCTGTCGGAATCTGTGTAATTGAGATCAGTGTGTTTCTGTGTCCACTCGCACATATGCATATGTTTGTACATACATATATATATATATATATATATATATATATACTGTATAGATATATATATATATATATATATAGCCAGAAGTGTGTGTGCATGCCTGTGTAAATCTGGATGCATATAAAGAAATGCCTGTCCTTTACTGTACTCAGGCTCCAGGCTCTCACTTTGTCCCAGTCTCTTTTCAACACAGAGCCTCATTGTGCTCTGTCTCGTCTTTCTGTTGTGGCCCCCGACCTGATTCAGGAGCTTTGAAGGGACCTGCTGCTTTAGTTAATCACTTTTTATGGCGCCCAGTAAGTGTGTGTGTGTGTGTGTGTGTGTGTGTGTGTGTGTGTGTGTGTGTGTGTGTGTGTGTGTGTGTGTGTGTGTGTGTGTGTGTGTGTGTGTGTGTGTGTGTGTGTGTGTGTGTGTGTGTGTGTGTGTGTGTGTGTGTGTGTGTGTGTGTGTGTGTGTGTGTGTGTGTGTGTGTGTGTGTGTGTGTGTGTGTGTGTGTGTGTGTGTGTGTGTGTGTGTGTGTGTGTGTGTGTGTGTGTGTGTGTGTGTGTGTGTGTGTGTGTGTGTGTGTGTGTGTGTGTGTGTGTGTGTGTGTGTGTGTGTGTGTGTGTGTGTGTGTGTGTGTGTGTGTGTGTGTGTGTACATGGTGGGTACAAGAAAGAGGGGTGGATTTTATTCCACCAAGAATTCTAAATCTTTTAATTCTCCTCCAGCCCCCAGCATGCTTTAGAGCAGTGGTTCTCAAACTTTTTTCAATCATGTACCCCCTTTGGAAAAAAATTCAGCCAAGTACCCCCTGATCAGTGCAAAAACTATTTGTTAAGGAAAAAATGCCTATATAAAGAGGTACAGTACAGCGCTGCACCATCAGTGTCTGATTTATTAAAACTAGTGGTGCACGATAATTATCGGCCCGATAATTACCGATATTAGGAATTATGACGTCAACCCGATAAAAGTATTAATAGCCCCGATAATATACAATATATTTTTTGGGTAAAAAAAAGAAAAAAGTACTGCGGTGTGGGTGGATTGGGATGAGGGGCGCTTGTTTTTCACTCGGCTCCTCCCGTTCTGCCAGTACTCTGGTATTAGTGGTTTAGGAAGAGGGGAGTTCTTCACAAATCCAGCGCTCCCTAACTCATGCCTGGCTGTGACGTAAATGGTGAGCGGCCGTGAAGCCAGGACAGTAAACAAACATGTCGTCGGTAGTATGGGACTATTTCAAAGTTTCAGAGTTAGATAGTTCGCTTGCTATTTGTATTAATGCAATGCAGAAGTTCCACGAGGAGGGAAGAAGGCAACGAGCTATAATACTTCCAACCTGATCAGTCACCTGAAACATCGCCATGGCTACGATGGTGTGTTAAAAGCGTACGAAGACGCCTGCGCTGCTAAACTAGCGGTGAATCCAATGCCAGCTGCAAAGGCACCGGGGCTTTTACCTATCGATGAGGCTTTTGAAAAAGGCAAGAACTTTATTTGGGAAAATAAATATGGTCACTTTGAAGAGTCAACACTGTTCTTGGCTTTGTTTTGTTCATAGTAGTAATGCTCATTTGCTCACTACTAGTCTTTTTTTTACCACCAGGTGTGCAAAACCTACAGGTAGATTTAATAATATATATATATTATATTATTATTATCGGTTATCGGTATCGGTCTTGAGAAGCAGGAACTTATCGGTATTGGTATCGGTTTCAAAAAACCAATATCGTGCATCCCTAAAACAACAACCTTGTAACTGAGAAACACTTAAATGCTACATTTCAAATGTTTACAATCCATCACTAAATGCATGGCAAACCAATTTCAACATAACACTGAGACGACATTAGTTGCATTGAACTGATCTTTTTAATCAGTTGTACAATTTAGTGAGAAACATGGGCTTGTGCTTCACTGAGGA